>NW_019265580.1:120827-343260 GCF_002742605.1 Olea europaea var. sylvestris
AGAATAGCTTGTGATTGGAATGACATACAATTGGTGATTAAGAATGAGAGTTAGTTGAACACAATTAGTTCTTAGACTTGTGCACTCTTGCTATATAGAGTAGCAAGAAACATATATTGTAATGTATATCTTGGCAGCTTAAGAAATTGTTTGGTATAAGTGTATTGATAAAGGTGTTTAACGAGACGAGCTGAGCTGAGCAAAAGTTCGACCAAAAACATTAAGGCTTGACCCGAGCTTTCGGTTCTATTCTTTCTCTTAACTGCTGGTTTAAGGTAGCAAGCTGCTTCGGTTTGGTAGCTAAATCGTTGCCTCAAAAGGCAGCTTGCAGATTGATTTTTTTTAAAATTTAAACGGGCCAGCTCTTATGGTTCATCAAGCCACATGGGTCGGCTTGGGCTCAAGCTCAAGCTCGAGTCAACTTCCCAAAATGGGACTTAGCGCCTCCAAGCCTTGAGCTGGACTAGTTCAGGCCTTTTCCAAGCCAAGTGACTGGTGGCCCGAGCCGACAAGTCCGATTGTCATCCTATGATTGAGCATCTAATGATGCTGGTTGAGAATATGGTATACATGATAGTTATGCAACTACTTTATGTATTAAGATGTCAAGTATCAAGATAGAACAAAGTACTTGATTATATTTCTATAAGAGGTATTAGCAAATAAAGTGTCTTTGTGATATATTTACATAAATGATGATATGTAATCATTATACTCTAAAGATCTCTAGAGATATATTTGTTGGTAATATTGAATCTCTAGAATTTTGTAGAATATGATACTTAGTGTATCAAAAAACTCTTGATTGAGTTTTGTATGCCCATAAGGGAACAATTTGAGTTCATGTGTAATCTAATGTTGGGATTATGAGATAAATGATTTGTATGCGCATATAAAGTATGTCGAATGGGTTGAGATTGGTTCACTCGCACAAACAATTGCTTCAGACGCTTTGAATTGTGCTGAGATGAGACACAGTGATCATGTTGTGAACATGATCCAGTCGCCTTGTTAAGATATCAAGATGAGATTACAACAAATAATCGAAATGAATTTTGCTATCCATTGAACTTGTTTAGTAGCCAGATCGAGTTCTCGATTTGAGATTGCCTGGAGGAATAAACATACGGAGAACTCAGTTAGATATCGGGAAATTCCTGAACTAGGATCTGTATGGTGTTATTTGTTTACAAAAAATATGACATACGTCCCAAAAAGGGAGAAAACATCGTAGCACATATTTCATACCACGTGTGCTTTTACGACCAATATTGGGTAAATGAGTGAATGGATCCTTGCTTCCTTATTGTGTGAGACCCTGATGTTTATATAACCTCATATTTACCCTTATAACTTTTGACAATTTTTTGAGATTTTATTTCAGTATTGCTACTTTAGCATGTTGCTAAAATATTTATATTTTTATTCACTGGATTGTGAATATAAGAATACGATGTGGGATTCAAGTATGTCCCATAAATATTCAAGGGATCGAAAATACTTGAATTAATGTTGAAAATTGAGTTTTGGGTATAGCGAGATTGATGTTCATCTAACAAAGCCACTATATATTTTTAACAGGTTTATAGTACCACGAGCTCTAATATTACTCGCTGGTCACACAATCTATTTAACGTATGAATCTTTGTGAGATAGTTATCGAGAACGATCTAAGGTGTGACATTCGTTGTCATTTGTGGTTTAGATCAACTCATCATGTGCGAAAGGGAGATGTTGGAAAATACGGGTAATGAGTTGCCCATGTGAGGTGCGACCTGCAAGATTTTAAAAGGGTTAGAAGGGAATGTCTTGAATTGAATTTAAATTTCTAACTTTCCCAACTCCCTACAACTCCCAAGATAATTACTTGCAACCTCCATATAGGAGTTATGCAAAAAAAGGGGGACAAAAAAGAATGGCATAAAAAAATGGTGAAAACTCGTATTGAAATTCACACCAAAATTAGAAAGTCCCTAGAACCATATTTTTGGCATAAAATCTCACAAAAAATGGCACTTAGATTATGGATAATAATTTCCTTCCATTGTGATCGGGAATGAGATCATTAGAGAACAAGAAAATACAGATTTTGGAGCTTTGGAATGCAAGGTGATTTAATCACAAGAAAAGATCTTGAAATTCATCATTTCAAGTAAGATCTTCTTACCCAAAATTCATGTCACAGTATTCTGTGAATTCCTACAGTTACGTTGCATTTGAATTTGAAATTGGATAGGTACAATTCAATTTGAAATTTATCATTCATGAGACGATACACTTTACTCACTATATTATTATTTGTCAATGATCCCATACGTCTATGGTTTTGCATGAACATATTAATCTATAGAATATCAAATTAAATAATTAGAAATCAAACTTACAGGATAGATTTGAAACTTTTCATAACAAAGGGCAAGGATAAAAAGGTTAACCTTGGTCTCTTTGTCTTTGTTAATATGAACTATGGTCTATATGAGGACAGTCTATATAAGGTGGCAAAAAGTACGAATCAATTCATTCGCTTTTCTTATTATATTCCTTGTAATAATAAAGTGTAAGATATGTGTGAAGATACTGTTAAGCACCGTGATGGCTTGGCTAATAAATTTCAAAGAATCTTCATGTCTGTCTATAAACTAAGAAGATTAAATTTAAGATAAGTTTACTGCTTGTTTTTAGACTTATAGAGGATCTGTTCTAACAACTTAAATCGACTTCTGAGTTTTGGTTACTTTCCCTACTCATCTACAAGAGATGTTATTCACAACATTTTTTTTGTCCGTAGCAAATAATATCATTATAAATAACTATTTTTCTTGTAATATATCTTTAATCAATATTTTTGTTACTTATTAAGAGTATCTTCATGATTTTTTGATAGGGTACAATCTACCGCATCAATCATGAAATGATTCGATCTAATGGTTGAATCCGTAAGATGCAAGAATTCGAAGAGATGCATGAAAATCTATAGATCGGACATTCCTAATTCCATTTTTTCTCTTTAAATCAATTCCGTATAATTGATTTCTTATTCTTTCCTTCTATAGATTATTTGATATAATTTCCAAATAATTTTTCAGCTGTTGTTTGATATTTAAAATTCAATATTTTCTAGTCTAAAAGAGTACAATCAAGCATTGGTTCACCTGAAAAAATAATATTGTGCTATATTAATTTTTTTTAAAACTTTATAACTTGGGAGATATACGTCCATTTGATTATTGTCTTAAGGAAATTTACATTTGTATAACTTGCTTTCTTTTCTCCTAAATTATAGCCAGTTTAGACAATAACCAATCTCCCGTGACTGCCAAGATTCTAACCAGGCACATGATGACACGAAGTTTGACTTGAGCACTGGATATATATTTTACGTTGTTGAAAATGCGATTTCTCTAAGTTTATTACTCTAGAGCCTAGCCAAATGCCCTTGTAAATTGTACTTTGTTTATTTTTCACCAGTGATTTCAAGTAGAAAGAAAGAAGCACTTCGATACGTGAAACATTTTCGGAAATTAATGGCATCTATTCTACTAGAATAAAGCTATATGTAAGCCGTACTTACGAGCACTTTATGCGGCACTAAGGCTGTCACATGTTGGGATGTAATTAATTCATTGGAGAATTGGCTAACGGGCTAAAATAATTATTAATAATTAACCAGAGTCTATATTTAAAGACAAATTAACTTACTCATAATTCGCAAGTTCTAGTTTATGATTCAAACAGAATCGAAAACTTTTTGTCCTGGTGACAATATCATTCTTGGATCAAACCGTGCTTTTCTTTCTCGGAAAGTGTTCCATTTTGAACCAAAATGCTTTATCCAATCTTCTTCGGATGTGTAGTGTGGGAGATACTGCTTAATGTTTATTCCAGCTCTGTTGCAGAATTCCAGAATTTCATTGTTTATATTGTCCAACTCTTGCCAATTATCGAAACTGCCTGCTTGCAATATTCCAACAAGGTAGAAGATATCCTCATCTGGCGTAACAGCAGACATCCTATCATCCCATCTGCACAATTTAGTAATTACGTTACGATTAGGAATGTGAACTAGAAATACTTTTTCTCGGATATAGAAACATTATAGATCCGTATCCGTTGTCAAACATATATGCAGTCTTTAGTGCATGTCATCAGTTCGAGATAATTACTTTGTTTTAGTCGTTGGGTAGACAAGTAAAGGCCCTTTGGACATCTTTTTACTGTGAAGAATATCTACAAAAACACCAGCATTGAAATCCATGATATGAGACTTTGGTACAAAAAGATTCAGCCATGGATGAGGAACATCCCATAATCCTCCTGATCTTAGGGCTATCTCCTCTTGTCGAACTCGATTGAGGAAATCAACATAGGTTACATCTCTCGTGAAAGAGAAACCAGGAATGGAGTTCAATCCGTCCTGCAACCTTTGGACTTCCTGAAATAACAAGAAAAAGAAAATAAGAGACCATGTGCATCTGCGGTATAATATAACGACCATGGAAGTATATTGATTAAAGTGAATCTCTGAGTGCAGTATTGAGTTTAAAAAAAATAAAAAATAAAAAATAAGAGTACGCTATATGTAAACACATACTTTATCCACTAAATTGGCGGTCTCATCATCGTAATACTTGACCATCTCTAAGCCATAGAGGATGCCGTATTTCTTCAAAAGAGAAGAAATTTGGGACTCATTATAAGGTGTGAAAAAGGGAGATCTCCATTCATTTACAGGAATGTAGTCCATCATGAGATAGCCTTCCAAATAATCTGGACCCTTGATTGAGATAAGTTGTTCTTGATCTCTTGTAAAGATTGAGAAATCATGGTATAGCATTTTCACCCATTTCACCTAAAGAAAGAACACAAATTAACAATATAACAAATTAGTGGAACTACAAATGATGTTACCTGGCAAATTAAGCTTGCTGTTTCACCCATTCATAGGATTTAAGATTTTAGTAAAACAAATATATCTTGTCATACACTACTATATATAAACTAATAGTATATACATCATCGTTTTTTTTTTTTTTTTAATATAATTATGACAAAATATTAACCTTATTGTACTTACCCTTGTTGGTGCTTTTGCTAGGACAATTCTTGCCCTATTTATGATGCCAAACTGCCCTAGACCCCCTAAAACTGCAAAAAATAATTCTGAATTCAAGTCTTTGGAGCAAGTCACGAAGTGCCCTTTACCTAAATAAGACATATAGAAAAAATAATCTGTTAGTAAAATGACTATATCCACGCAAAAATTGTCTGTACAAGATAGAGATGCTGTTTTAAGATTTTATCACACACATTATTACATACATAGTGTTACACCCCACTCGGTATAGTCAAAATCAAGAAGTTATTTAGTGAAGTCACAGTCAAATAAGGACTTAAGTTGAAACAAATGATTTCATGGGGCCTAATTTGTAATTACTCAAAGGGTCAGAAATATTACCAAATAAAAATTTAGAGATTTAAAGGACTAAATGTTATATTATATGAAGATTTGGGACTTGACTAGTAATTATACAATATATATCCACTTAAAGGATAAGTAATCCCCTTTCTCATTTTGGAGACAACTAGAAGCCTATAGAAACAAAGCAGAAAAGAAAAAAGGAACAAAAAGAAAAGAAAGAAAAGTGGGAAGAAAATAAGAGAAAAATGAAAAGGAAAAAAAGAGGTTACTGAAAAAGATGAAATATAGACTCATGGTTCTTCATTTCTTCTATTCTGTAGAGAATGAAGTCATCAAAACTGAATTCAAGGCTGAAGATCAGAACCGAAATTACAGCAACAGATTTGGTGAAATTATAACAGCAAATCAGGAGCCTAATCACAGCAGCAAATTTGATGAAACACCAACAGATTAGGAGCTTAATCATAGCAGCAGATTTGATGTAATCTCAACAAATCAGGAACATAACAAATGAGGAAGATTTGATCCTGCCATTATGTTAAAATTGTATAGCTGTAAAGATTGGTTGTAAAATTTCTTTATATATATACTGTTGTACATATACAATTGAATTCAATAAAAACAGAGGAATTAATTCCTTTACACCTACCATAGTAATGCATACAGATTTATTGTACACAAGTCTGAAATACCCGATGTGCATGTTAATACGATTATTGAATGAAGGGATGCTACATTTTTTGAAAATATTTTTCGAAAATATTTTTCCTTATAACATGCAAAATGATTCAAATTCATAGAAGAGATCTTTTGAAAATGAGGAGGCTATAGATCAAGAACCTATAAATGAACAACATAGATGCAGTAAGAGGGCTAGAACGTCAACCTCCTTTGGGCCTGACTTTCTAACATATTTGTTAAAAAATGAATCTCAAAACTTTAAAAAAGCTATGTCATCAACCGAAGCTTCATATTGGAAAGAAGCTGTTAATAGTGAAATTGAATCCATAC
Source organism: Olea europaea var. sylvestris (assembly GCF_002742605.1). Classification (NCBI taxonomy): domain Eukaryota; kingdom Viridiplantae; phylum Streptophyta; class Magnoliopsida; order Lamiales; family Oleaceae; genus Olea; species Olea europaea. The sequence goes on from NW_019265580.1 coordinate 127,258, forward strand.
TACAAAATCATACATGGGAATTAGTAGACCTTTCTCCTAGTAATAAGACATTGGGATGTAAATGAATTTTCAAAGGAAAATGAAAGCAGATTGATCAATTGATAAATATAAGGTTAGACTTGTCGCTAAAGGCTATAAGTAAAAAGAACGTCTTGAATTCTCCTCTAACAAAAATAACTTCCATACGTATGTTTATTGCGATAGCAGCATTGAAAGGTTTGGATATACATCAAATGGATGTTAAAATAGCTTTCTTGAATGGAAAGTTAGATGAAGAAATTTATATAGAGCAACCTGAAGGATTTGTCGCCCCAGAACAAGAAAAGAAAGTGTGTCAATTTGTTAAATCACTTTATGGATTAAAGTAAGCTCCTAAGAAATGACATGAAAAATTTAACATGGTTATGATGTCAAATGGTTTCAAAATTAACGAGTGTGACAAATGTGTTTATGTCAAGAGCACTCAAAATAGATATGTCATGATATGTTTATATGTAGATGACATATTGATTATGGGTAACAATGATACCATAATTCATGCTACTAAAAGGATGCTAACAAACAAATTTGAAATGAAGGATTTAGGTGTGGCCGATGTTATATTAGGAATTATAATCTCTAGAATATCCAATGGTATCATATTGTCTCAATCACACTACATTGAGAAGATTCTTAATAAATTCAAGAAATATGATATTATTCCTATAAAAACACCTATGGATGCCAGTATGCATCTTGTTTCCAATACTGGTGACTGTAAGTCTCAATTGAAATACTCTCGAATTATTAGTAGTTTAATATATATCACGAACTGTACTCGGCTTGATTGCTTATTCAATTAGTAGGCTAAATCGATATACAAGCAATTCAAGCGCTGATCATTGGAAGGCAATTATTAGGGTTTTAGGGTATTTAAAACATACCAAAAACTTTGAATTGCACTATTCGAGATATCCAACAGTACTTGAAGGATACTATGATGCAAATTAGATATCAGATACTAAAGACTCCAAGTCAACGAGTGGATATGTTTTTACACTTGAAGGTGCTGCAGTATCATGAAAATCTTCAAAACAAATATGTATAGCTAGATCAACGATGGACTCTGAATTTATCACGTTAGATAAAGCTAGAGAAGAAGTCGAATGGCTACGAAACTTCCTAAAAGATATTTCATGTTGGATAAAACCTGTGCCTGATATATGTATCCATTGCGATAGTCAATCAGTAATTGGTAGGGCACGAAATGCTATGTATAACGGTAAATCTCGACATATACATCGTAGACACAATACTGTTCGATAATTGCTCTCTACTGGCATTATCACTATAAATTATGTAAAATCAAAAGAAAATATTGCGTATCCGCTAACTAAAAGTTTAACAAGAGAGCAAGTTGAAAGTTCATTGAAGGGGATGAGATTAAAATCGATAAAATAATCAAAAGTTTCCATGGTGGCAATCCAACCTAGTTGACTGGAGATCCCAAGATCTAGGTTTAATGGGACAACCGAACTGTGAAAAACTTAGTAAGCACTGGGGAGATTATCACTCCTACCCATTCCTATGATGAGCCAGCGCCTAACTGCCATGAAATAGGTTAAGTTATGCTTTTAATGGTTTCTATATCTTTATTCGTTTAAGTGGAGTATAGTAGATTACTCTTTATGGAAATCACCTATGTGGGTGAGAAGGGGCTGCTTCTAAGAAAATCAGATGAAGATGAATTCTCTAAAAAACAGTCATGAACCAGGAGGTATCCAAGGTCAAAATGGACACAAACATGAGAACCAACTATTTTCGAAGCGAATTGTGTGACTTCTATTGTCTAGATTTACATGAACGACTGATTGTTCAAAGCAACTTGCTACTGATTGGCTAAGTAAATCCGATAGATTTTACTAGGGAAAGTTCAAAGTCTTTGGCTACTTAACTTGATGCAGTTTTCTTCAATTTTCTTTAGAAAAACATATCAGATGTTGTTGTTTGGAAAAGGCCAACACATTTCATTCATGTGGGGAATTGTTAGAAAATGGTATGAAATGGGTCAAATTTGGACCCAAATTTCAGTGGGACCTACATCTTAATTAATAAAGGACCTAGCATATTCACGTTCTACTCTACAAGGTGACGAACGTGGTATATTTATTTATCGAAAATCATTTAAAATTGAATGAAATATTTAATGTCAAAGTAACCCACTTGAAATTATGAATTAGTGAAGAATTTGATTTGCCCAAACACTTATCTCACATAGAAAAGTTTTGAAACTTTGGTGTGGTTTATATGGTGTAAGTTTGAGAATTGGGTTTGGACCCCAAGGGGTACCAATAGTCTTTGGAAGGGGGGAGACCTATATCCTATCGGATTCGATCATAAGCCCACACGCGTGCGCCATTGTCCGACCAACTGCCCGGCTCGGCTCGACACGGCACGAGCACGTGCCAGTGTCCGAGTCCGAGTCGGTGCAGGTACGTCTTTGCACTATATTAATTTTTGGACAAAGTTTATTTGAATTTTTGGACCAAATTATATACAATCAAATTCTTGGGTACTTAATAAAATTTATTTTTTCAATGGCTTTTTTCGAGTAATTTTTTGAATGGTCTGTTAAACAAACGACTGTTAACTGAGCAAACAGTCGACTGTTAACAGTCGATCGTTAACCAACTTAATAGACGCAGTATTGAACTAACATATCTGTTGGAGTTTTGGAGACTGTTTGAACAGTGATGACTATTTTGAAGGGTGTTCGAATGGCCACGAACGAGTCTATGAATAGCTTGCCCCACTGCTAGAAAAATTACACCATTTTCATTACAAATTTTCTCTGCTTTGAATCTCATTCTTCCTCTCGTTCTGATACTATTTTCGAAGTAAAATCACTTCGTTGCATTCGTTAAAACTCCTACAGATTGTTGTGCTGCTTCCGTAGGAGACGAAATTCATTCTATCTTGGGAAACGATTGCTGGACACCTTTAGCACCGTTGAAGGCAGCAAATTCATTTTAAGGAAACATCGTGAAATCGGTGGGCTCGAATTTAAAATACTATTACGATAATTTTTTCAGATTGTTTGAAGGGGAAACTTATACTCCAGTATTAACAGTGATTGCAGGAGCAACGACTCAAATCTATGTGAGGTGGGGGGGAATCTTGCGATGAGAACCCAACGTTGGGTTCTCAGTCCAATGAATAAATTTTATTTCTAGTAAATGACATTAAATTTGCTTGGTCTTTTTTTTGCAAATCTAGGCCTGTGTATTACACAATGTCCTTGTTGGAAAATACGAGTAATAGATCGTCCATGTGGGGTGGTGCGACCTGCAAGATTTTAAAAGGGTTAGAAGGGAATGTCTTGAATTGAATTTAAATTTCTAACTTTCCCAACTCCCTACAACTCCCAAGATAATTACTTGCAACCTCCATATAGGAGTTATGCAAAAAAAGGGGGACAAAAAAGAATGGCATAAAAAAATGGTGAAAACTCGTATTGAAATTCACACCAAAATTAGAAAGTCCCTAGAACCATATTTTTGGCATAAAATCTCACAACAAATGGCACTTAGATTATGGATAATAATTTCCTTCCATTGTGATCGGGAATGAGATCATTAGAGAACAAGAAAATACAGATTTTGGAGCTTTGGAATGCAAGGTGATTTAATCACAAGAAAAGATCTTGAAATTCATCATTTCAAGTAAGATCTTCTTACCCAAAATTCATGTCACAGTATTCTGTGAATTCCTACAGTTACGTTGCATTTGAATTTGAAATTGGATAGGTACAATTCAATTTGAAATTTATCATTCATGAGACGATACACTTTACTCACTATATTATTATTTGTCAATGATCCCATACGTCTATGGTTTTGCATGAACATATTAATCTATAGAATATCAAATTAAATAATTAGAAATCAAACTTACAGGATAGATTTGAAACTTTTCATAACAAAGGGCAAGGATAAAAAGGTTAACCTTGGTCTCTTTGTCTTTGTTAATATGAACTATGGTCTATATGAGGACAGTCTATATAAGGTGGCAAAAAGTACGAATCAATTCATTCGCTTTTCTTATTATATTCCTTGTAATAATAAAGTGTAAGATATGTGTGAAGATACTGTTAAGCACCGTGATGGCTTGGCTAATAAATTTCAAAGAATCTTCATGTCTGTCTATAAACTAAGAAGATTAAATTTAAGATAAGTTTACTGCTTGTTTTTAGACTTATAGAGGATCTGTTCTAACAACTTAAATCGACTTCTGAGTTTTGGTTACTTTCCCTACTCATCTACAAGAGATGTTATTCACAACATTTTTTTTGTCCGTAGCAAATAATATCATTATAAATAACTATTTTTCTTGTAATATATCTTTAATCAATATTTTTGTTACTTGTTAAGAGTATCTTCATGACTTTTTGATAGGGTACAATCTACCGCATCAATCATGAAATGATTCGATCTAATGGTTAAATCTGTAAGATGCAATAATTCGAAGAGATGCATGAAAATCTATAGATCAAACATTCCTAATTCCATTTTTTCTCTTTAAATCAATTCCATATAATTGATTTCTTATTCTTTCCTTCTATAGATTATTTGATATAATTTCCAAATATTTTTTCAGCTTTTGCTTGATATTTAAAATTCAATATTTTCTACTCTAAAAGAGTACAATCAAGCATTGGTTCACCTAAAAAAATAATATTGTGCTATATTAATTTTTTTAAAAACTTTATAACTTGAGAGATATATGCCCATTTAATTATTGTCTTAAAGAAATTTACATTCGTATAACTTGCTTTCTTTTCTCCTAAATTATAGCCAGTTTAGACAATAACCAATCTCCCGTGACTGCCAAGATTCTAACCAGGCACATGATGACACGAAGTTTGACTTGAGCACTGGATATATATTTTACGTTGTTGAAAATGTGATTTCTCTAAGTTTATTACTCTAGAGCCTAGCCAAATGCCCTTGTAAATTGTACTTTGTTTATTTTTCACCGGTGATTTCAAGTAGAAAGAAAGAAGCACTTCGATACGTGAAAACATTTTCCGAAATTAATGGCATCTATTCTATTAGAATAATGCTATATGTAAGCTGTACTTACGAGCACTTTATGCGGCACTAAGGCTGTCACATGTTGGGATGTAATTAATTCATTGGAGAATTGGCTAACGGGCTAAAATAATTATTAATAATTAACCAGAGTCTATATTTAAAGACGAATTAACTTATTCATAATTCGCAAGTTCTAGTTTATGATTCAAACAGAATCGAAAACTTTTTGTCCTGGTGACAATATCATTCTTGGATCAAACCGTGCTTTTCTTTCTCGGAAAGTGTTCCATTTTGAACCAAAATGCTTTATCCAATCTTCTTCGGATGTGTAGTGTGGGAGATACTGCTTAATCTTTATTCCAGTTCTGTTGCAGAATTCCAGAATTTCATTGTTTATATTGTCCAACTCTTGCCAATTATCGAAACTGCCTGCTTGCAATATTCCAACAAGGTAGAAGATATCCTCATCTGGCGTAACAGCAGACATCCTATCATCCCATCTGCACAATTTAGTAATTACGTTACGATTAGGAATGTGAACTAGAAATACTTTTTCTCGGATATAGAAACATTATAGATCTGTATCCGTTGTCAAACATATATGCAGTCTTTAGTGCATGTCATCAGTTCGAGATAATTACTTTGTTTTAGTCGTTGGGTAGACAAGTAAAGGCCCTTTGGACATCTTTTTACTGTGAAGAATATCTACAAAAACACCAGCATTGAAATCCATGATATGAGACTTTGGTACAAAAAGATTCAGCCATGGATGAGGAACATCCCATAATCCTCCTGATCTTAGGGCTATCTCCTCTTGTCGAACTCGATTGAGGAAATCAACATAGGTTACATCTCTCGTGAAAGAGAAACCAGGAATGGAGTTCAATCCGTCCTGCAACCTTTGGACTTCCTGAAATAACAAGAAAAAGAAAATAAGAGACCATGTGCATCTGCGGTATAATATAACGACCATGGAAGTATATTGATTAAAGTGAATCTCTGAGTGCAGTATTGAGTTTAAAAAAAATAAAAAATAAAAAATAAGAGTACGCTATATGTAAACACATACTTTATCCACTAAATTGGCGGTCTCATCATCGTAATACTTGACCATCTCTAAGCCATAGAGGATGCCGTATTTCTTCAAAAGAGAAGAAATTTGGGACTCATTATAAGGTGTGAAAAAGGGAGATCTCCATTCATTTACAGGAATGTAGTCCATCATGAGATAGCCTTCCAAATAATCTGGACCCTTGATTGAGATAAGTTGTTCTTGATCTCTTGTAAAGATTGAGAAATCATGGTATAGCATTTTCACCCATTTCACCTAAAGAAAGAACACAAATTAACAATATAACAAATTAGTGGAACTACAAATGATGTTACCTGGCAAATTAAGCTTGCTGTTTCACCCATTCATAGGATTTAAGATTTTAGTAAAACAAATATATCTTGTCATACACTACTATATATAAACTAATAGTATATACATCATCGTTTTTTTTTTTTTTAATATAATTATGACAAAATATTAACCTTATTGTACTTACCCTTGTTGGTGCTTTTGCTAGGACAATTCTTGCCCTATTTATGATGCCAAACTGCCCTAGACCCCCTAAAACTGCAAAAAATAATTCTGAATTCAAGTCTTTGGAGCAAGTCACGAAGTGCCCTTTACCTAAATAAGACATATAGAAAAAATAATCTGTTAGTAAAATGACTATATCCACGCAAAAATTGTCTGTACCAGATAGAGCTGCTGTTTTAAGATTTTATCACACACATTATTACATACATAGTGTTACACCCCACTCGGTATAGTCAAAATCAAGAAGTTATTTAGTGAAGTCACAGTCAAATAAGGACTTAAGTTGAAACAAATGAATTCATGGGGCCTAATTTGTAATTACTCAAAGGGTCAGAAATATTACCAAATAAAAATTTAGAGATTTAAAGGACTAAATGTTATATTATATGAAGATTTGGGACTTGACTAGTAATTATACAATATATATCCACTTAAAGGATAAGTAATGCCCTTTCTCATTTTGGAGACAACTAGAAGCCTATAGAAACAAAAAAGAAAAGAAAAAAGGAACAAAAAGAAAAGAAAGAAAAGTGGGAAGAAAATAAGAGAAAAATGAAAAAGAAAAGAAGAGGTTACTGAAAAAGATGAAATATAGACTCATGGTTCTTCATTTCTTCTATTCTGTAAAGAATGAAGTCATCAAAACTGAATTTAAGGCTGAAGATCAGAACCGAAATTACAGCAACAAAAATCAGGAGCCTTATCATAGCAGCAAATTTGATGAAACACCAGCAGATCAGGAGCTTAACCACAGCAGCAGATTTGATGCAATCTCAACAAATCAGGAACGTAACAAATGAGAAAGACTCAATCCTGCCATTATCTCCCTCTGTTATCTCCATGCCTAATATTGCTACTATCAAACTAACCCAGGATAATTACCTTCTTTGGAAGGCCCAGATGGTACCATATTTCAAAGGTCAAGACCTCTTTGGTTACCTCGACGGAACCACACCAAAACCACCGAAATCAGTTTCTATATCCCACCCTGAAACCAATGTTGTTTCTGAAACACTCAATCCGGCTTACTCTCAATGGGTCAAGCTGGACAACCTCGTTCTTCGCACTCTCATATCTTCTCTTATCGAAGGAGTGCTTGCTCAGGTTGTTAATTATACCTCTTCCCATGATTTCTGGTCTGCCTTAAATGAAACCTTTTCCTCAAAATATCGTGCATGCATTGTTCAAATTCACACACAACTAGCCACTACCACTAAAGGCAGTAAATCTGCCAATGAATACTTTCACTTCATCAAGAGGCTGGTGGATGAACTAGTAATTGTAGGCCAGCCAATGACACGAGAAGATATTATCACATATATTCTTGCAGGTCTTGGCCATGAATATGACAGTTTTGTGGCCTCCATTTCCGCTCGCACCGATAGTGTGACACTTGAAAATTTTTTACAACCAATCTTTACAGCTATACAATTTTAACATAATGGCAGGATCGAATCTGCTTCATTTGTTACGTTCCTGATTTGTTGAGATTGCATCAAATCTACTGCTGTGATTAAGCTCCTGATCTGCTAGTGTTTCATCAAATTTGCTGATGTGATTAGGCTCCTGATTTGCTGCTAGATTTGGTGAAATTATAGCAGCAAATCAGGAGCCTAATCACAGCAGCAAGTTGTTGTAATTTCGGTTCTGATCTTCAGTCTTGAATTCAGTTTTGCTGACTTCATTCTCTACATATTCTATTCCAAGAGGTAAGAAAACTCATTGTTGTTCAATATTGTTAAATTTCGGTTTGTAATTAGTGGCTCAACTTAAAAGATTTGGAAGAGAGAATAGATATTGGAGTTGAATATATATTGAAGAAATACAAAATGGTTCTAACATTTGATACCAAACACTTAATTATGACGTATTAGAGTTGGACAAGGATTTGAGGTTCGATTTTGCTTAATTTCCTCATTTTTTTTTCCATTTTTTGAACAAAATCCTACACAGGTGCTATTTTTTAAAGTATTTCCAAAAGTGCTATTTCTATCAATGGTTTTAGTGATAGTTTTCAACACACAGAAACAGGTGCTAGATTACAATACGTTGGAATTGTAGTGTTTTTTGTGAATATTTTGTTGTCTCAAATTTTACAAGTTTGAATGAAACTGAATGATAAATATTGAAATTGAGGTGTTGGATTAAGTAATATATGGGGGTTGCATATGTATAATGTAGTGATTTTAAGAACATGAGTGGTTTAATGGATTTGTTTATGTTTGGTGACTAGTTGGTAAATAGATAAAGAGAGAAAAAGTCATTGAATTAGAGATGCAAGAACAAATATAGAAGTTGAGGAATTACGCTGTGGATTTGCATAATTTTAATTGTCATATTTTAATTTGAGTTATTATGCCGTTTATTTCAGGTAGTGACGTGAAAGTTTCAATTATGTGAAATATTTGTTCAATTATATATTACTATGGAAGTTTCTTTCAATATGATATATGTGGAACTTCAAAGATTGGATATGGATTATGAAATGGAATGTGAGGCATATGTGATATTGAAATCAATCAGAAAAGTACTTGTGATTATATATTTCTTTTAGTTTACAAATGGAGCGTCAAAGGCTCGTGGCAAAAATGCTTAATCTGGGGGATGGATTATAGATTTCAGTGAGAGAGTACATTTTTTGTAGATTATATGCGGTGTGATGAGATGATGGTGTAAATTTGAGTTGTTATATCATCACTATGAGATGATATATTTCAACATTATGAGAATGTCTTACATCTTGATCTTTAGATACCACTTCCCCTCTAGATCACTAGACCAAGGACTTGAGATGTGATTTGTTAAATGACATCAACTTAATTTTTGATAAAAATATGCATAAATGAGAAATTAAGATTATTTCAAATTTCTCCATTCACTGAGTTATCAAGTCATATATTTTCCTAGGATTTTTTATTTTTATTTTTATTTTTATTTTTATTTTTTTTTTACAAGTAACATTTGGTTCTTAATAAGTTGAGGAGGCTGTTGATTTTAGCGTTATAGCAACACGACATATTGAATTGTATGACTCATTTTGGTAGAGTATGAAGTAATTATTTTGGACCCTTTGAATTATATTTTTAATAAGCTTTTGATTTTGGCGCATATTTTATAGTAACACATAATCAGCCTTGGTGATGTATCTAGCATCTGGTCAATATCTATCGTCGATGCACGTCACTTTTCGGGTCAATTAGGTGATTCGGGACAGGTCCTGTCACATAGTTATTAATGTCAAGCTATGGATACTATGTAACACATGCACTATATATTCCTTTGACAAAATTTGTATCAAGTGAATCCTACCTAGAAGTTCTTCTATGTTCCGAGAAAAAATCCCCATCCAAATATGAATTTTTTTATATTTACCATCTTTTCGGCCACGGTCGAAGAAGTAGTCTTTTTTCATTTTCAAGCAAGAAGAAGCAGGGATTCAGCACTTATAATAAGATAGATAAATCACGTGGCAGCATGCAAGCAAACTGTGCACACTAAGAGAAGAGGAGAGACGCTCACAATTACTATGAAATGGTTACAAGAACATGGTTCCAGCTTGTACTAAATAAATTGTTCTGCTAGCTATATAAATATTATAGAAGAATTGAAAAATGTACCTGTAATAACATCCATTTCAAGAACATTGCTAATCTGAGGACCATAGAGGAAGGCCTGTCCACTGACTCCAGCATTAGAAAGCGTACCCCCAACAGTTAGGTACAAATAGTCAGTCCATGAAACAGGTGCAAGGCCATACTGTAAGGTGGCATTCAATACATCAATCCACAGCTGCTCACCACCAACATCTGCATAATGTCCTGATGTTGAAACCGTAATTCCAGTCCCATTTTTATGTTGCTCTTTTAAAGAAAGCATATTCACTACTATCCCGTCCTGTGCCATGTCCTGTCCTCTAACAGAATGTCCGCAGCCTCGTGCCGACACGTTAAATGGAAGGGGACATTTGTTAGAAAATTTGATAAGCTCGGTAATATCATCACTGTGTGTAGGATAAAGAACCGCAAAAGGAGTATCTCGAATAATATGACCATAGTCGGTTGAGGCAAGTGCAATGGCTTCAAGATCATAGTGAAGCTTAGCACGTACTCTAAGGGAATCAATATTACAAGGATGTTCTTTCTTTGATCGCCTTAACTTCTCTATAATCGACATGAAACAACTTAGATAAAGAAGACAATAAAATGTGAAGGAATTAGACAAGGGCTTGCCATTTTCAGAGAGGGAAAATGGAGATTGAGATTTAATAAATTGTTGATATTGGTGGGAGAAAGAATCTAACTATAAATAAAGAGAGATATTTTCATGGAAATGTAGATTTGAGAATCTTGGAGATGTACAGGCACACAAGAAATCTTGACATGTTGCACAACAATTAATTATCAAATATACGAATTAAAGGAAGGATTTCATATACTTTCCTTTCTGTTTAAAACATCACGGCTTTGTCATGCGTGTAATAAAATATCTCTCTTGATTAATATTTTTTTGAATATCATTCTAGATATATAATGAAGTGTATAAAAATATTAAGTGCATGTTTGGCAAAGTTTTAATTATAGTTTAAGCTGATCAAACAAATTTTACATATTCGATCGGATCCACAATTATCAGCCACTTATTATCCGAGCATTCAGTATGATCCAAAAATTATAATCACTTAAAAGATCTTTCAAACATGTCCTAAGAAAACTTAATTTATGAACAACATGGTAATCGAAAATTGCACAATAATAGCTAATTCAATCTCTTAATGGTAATGATGAGTTTGTAGCATATCTGCACCAATGTTAAGTCCATGATTTACTTTTATTAGCTCTTATATTTCATGTGTTTATATGTACCAGAGTATTCCTAGATTACTTTAACCGATTAATTTTTATTTATTTATTTATTTTTATTATTTTTATGATTTTGTTTGTAAGTATGAGAAGCAACATAGGATCTGAAAATTCGTATTCTTACTATGGCAACAAAGCCCATTCTCCAAGTAAATCACCATTGAGTCCTCAACTTGTGAAAGGAGATGCCCTTTCAAAATTTGGTACAGTGATACAACTAGCATTCATGAATCTTAGAAAACAATGGTAACATTATTTTCTGTTTTGAAACATATGGAAACATATCGATTTCATCAACCAGAGATTAGTGAAATTCCAAGAGCTATTTGAACACAAATGTACAAATTGTTTTTGACTCTAAAAAACAATTATAATACTATTCTCTACTTTGTAAATGTAATCGACTTTAGGATTACCTGCAAATTGATTCGATGAAGCATCTGTCATGGTCGCTTTTATTGAAACTCGATTGACATAAGCAATTGATAGTATAATAAGAACTATGTAGGTCGAAAAATCCATCCTTTTCTCAATCTCTAATTTTTCTCAAATTAATATCAAGGTCAAGTATAAATGGATTTTCCTTTCTTGAATAACGGTAGATGGATTTTCCTTTCTCAAATTAATTAAATTGCCTTAGATTGATAGACATGGAAAATATCAGTTAAAAAAGAAATTATTTTTCTTGTTTTGAGGAACTTCTCCCATAGAAAATATTTTCCTTAAAAACAATGAAAATTAGGCATATTTTCAAAAGTTGGAAAATATTTTCAATGGAAAAAAATAACAATCAAATACTCAAAGTAGGAATTTGGCTAGAAAACTGATATTTTCCATGGAAAATAAATGTAAAGTATAAATGTATTTTCCTTTTCTTAAATAACGGTAAATGGATTTTCCTTTCGCAAATTAATTAAATTGCCTTAATTAATTTGACCCTCATTAATTAATGGATGAAAGTAATTGCTAACCATTTAGAATTATTTTATTTGTATACTGGCGTTGACACACTACAGTAATTAATGAATTTTGCTATTTGTACATTGGTGTGTTAATGCCAGTTTACGTATAGCAAAGCCCAACCATTTATCTCTACAAAGATAGAAAAATCATCATCATGTTTGACCCTAATTAAAGTGGATAAAACTAATTGCAATAATGAATATAAAATTATAAATTACTGAAAATCCAAATGTTGCACGTATGAACTTCCCATTTATTATCGATTAGGAGATAATTAGGGTGTCATTAATTCAAATTTAATACAATTCCAAAGTCTATATAAATTTCGATTTCATGAATATAAATATCAAACTACGAATTTCATCCCAACGCATCAAATTTAAGTATATTTCAAGCCCACAAATGTAAAAATTAAATTATACCTTTGGTACGACTACAAGGAAATAAATTAAATTAAGTAAAATTCAAATAAAGAATAAAAATAAATAGTACAAAAATATCTCATATTTCAATTCACATTCTGAAATGTGAAGTAGAAGACAAAAGAAAATGATGAATTGACATTTTGTTCCTATGGGAATTTAGAATCGATTTTTTATTGTGAACAACTAAGAGCGTAAAAATAAATCAGTGTATTAAAATTTTTGAAACTCCAATTACCAACTAAATACGTCTTTACTCATAAAAGATTTTAGTGAAAATTTTGTATAGAATACTCGACACTATAATTAAAATGAGTTATTTTCATATTGAACTGATTGTTAACTTGTGATATTTAATTGCTTAATATTGTAGATTGATGAAGCTACTTCTTTTAAATTATAAAGTTATTAAGAATTCATATTATTTTAACGTAACTGAAAAATTAATTAAAATCCAATTAATGGATTGACTAAAAAACAAAATTATGTAAATCTTATAAATATGTGGAAGTATATTCAAATCAAGAAAATCCACGAAAGTTCATAAAATTTAAATTATTCATTAAACATTGAAATAAGGACGCCCTCCTCAAATTTCACTTGATGGATAAAACGTTCATTTCTTGTTTATCCATAATATTCTGTAACTATTCTCTAAATGGACTATTTGGATGAAACCATTACAAATTCCCTTACCTTAATATTTTCATATACATTTTTTGAGTTTGTTTTCCTGTTTTTTATGACAAAAGCATTTCATTTTTTGCTTAACAAGATAGAGAATCAGATAACGGATGCAGATCCATCTCGAGCATAAGGACTACTTCGGTTACCGTATATGATCCCGCATTATGACGATGGAATTTTTTTTGAGAATTCATATATTTTTTGAGTCCAGTGGTAGATGACATTTGATTTTCCTTTTATTATCCATTTCTGTTGTTTCTTATGTTATTTAAATTTTAACAAACTTTTACAATATAAAGCAAATAATTTGTCATTGTCACCTTCTTTTGTTTCTCAATTCTTCATAGAATTTATGAGGAATTTACTGTCAAGCATTTAAAGAGCAAAAAGAGTAAAGGCTAATTTATAACCAAAAAAAAAAAAGGTGGGGGGGGGGGGAAAAAATATTTTAAAAAAAAAAAAAGGGGGGGGGGGGGGGATAAATATTTTCATAAAATAGAATCTGACAAGTGTATTTTACACACTTATTTAGTTTACAAACATGATTTAATTATAAGCAAAGTAGTTGAATTATGGCTTAATTTCATTGAATTTGTGAATTGTAGGGTATATTGATGGATATGGTGAAATTCACGAGAAAATACTCGAAAAAGGACCAAAATGAAGGGAAAATGAAAGTTCAGAAACCAAGATGCAAATTGCCAAAACATGATCGGGATACGTAAACAAGGAAGTGAAAGAGTTAAAATATCAATTTGGTGAGAACATGGAGTATTGGAAGAAGAAGAAATAAAAATAAAGGTTAAAAATTAGAAACTGGAGTTTAGGGACTAAATTGCAACTTTTGATAAAAAATTAATACTATGCAATTGCATAGTGTAGAAGTCCATGCAGTCGCATACCTATGTTCAGAGATTTTTAGGGCCAAAATCAATTGAATTTTGCAATCGCATAATAAGAACCCGGCAGGAAAAATTTGGTTCCCTTATCTGATTAAAATTCTTATGGAAACAACTCAGGGAACCTATATAAAAACCCTAGGGCCGTAGATTTTGAGAGAGAAGGCATTGGGAAGAAAACAAACACATCTTGGAGCGAATTTGGAGCCACAACAACTAAGGATTTCAAGGAGATCAAATGAATTTCACTTGATTTATTGATCCGGTGATGTTATTTCTTCCAAATATCATGTACTTTTTAGTTTCTCCATGTTAGGCTAAGTTTTCAAGTACTAGGAGACCAATGTACCATGTGATGTGATTTTTTTAATTTCTAGTTTGTAATTTGACATTAAACACGTATTTGAATGTTTGAATGGTTTATATACAATAATTTACTTTTATAATTAAGTGCACGTTATGTGATGTTTGGTGGTTTATTTCATCTGTTCGAGAGAAGAGAAATAAATTCGATAAGGTATAGACTATCGTAGGGTCCGATAAGAGTAGAGATCTACCCCTATGCTTTGCGTGAATCTTTAAATATTCATAAAATCACATGCATTCTTATATATGCATTTGTCATAGAGATATAGACCAATGGTGTATAAGAATAGGTTCATACATCTCAAAAGAGAGTTTTGGATATATTTAGGAGCATTGATTTGTCAACAATTCAATTGCGTTGTCATTTTGTGAAATTAGTGTTAAGAGTCATCATTGCAAAAGAATTCGTGATTCTGGTGCGTTTAATTTTCATTGAATATAACCAATTTATGTTCTAAATATTTGATTTACATTTTAGCCCCCGTTTGAGCCCCATTATTCTTCATTATATTAAATTAAATTAAATTTTTCTCTCTCCTACTTTTAATCACACAATCTTCAATAAAATAATATTACACGTAAATCAAAATCTTTTCTTTTGTATTTTACACACTTATTTAGTTTACAAACATGATTTAATTATAAGCAAAGTAGTTGAATTATGGCTTAATTTCATTGAATTTGTGAATTGTAGGGTATATTGATGGATATGGTGAAATTCACGAGAAAATACTCGAAAAAGGACCAAAATGAAGGGAAAATGAAAGTTCAGAAACCAAGATGCAAATTGCCAAAACATGATCGGGATACGTAAACAAGGAAGTGAAAGAGTTAAAATATCAATTTGGTGAGAACATGGAGTATTGGAAGAAGAAGAAATAAAAATAAAGGTTAAAAATTAGAAACTGGAGTTTAGGGACTAAATTGCAACTTTTGATAAAAAATTAATACTATGCAATTGCATAGTGTAGAAGTCCATGCAGTCGCATACCTATGTTCAGAGATTTTTAGGGCCAAAATCAATTGAATTTTGCAATCGCATAATAAGAACCCGGCAGGAAAAATTTGGTTCCCTTATCTGATTAAAATTCTTATGGAAACAACTCAGGGAACCTATATAAAAACCCTAGGGCCGTAGATTTTGAGAGAGAAGGCATTGGGAAGAAAACAAACACATCTTGGAGCGAATTTGGAGCCACAACAACTAAGGATTTCAAGGAGATCAAATGAATTTCACTTGATTTATTGATCCGGTGATGTTATTTCTTCCAAATATCATGTACTTTTTAGTTTCTCCATGTTAGGCTAAATTTTCATGTACTAGGAGACCAATGTACCATGTGATGTGATTTTTTTAATTTCTAATTTGTAATTTGACATTAAACACGTATTTGAATGTTTGAATGGTTTATATACAATAATTTACTTTTATAATTAAGTGCACGTTATGTGATGTTTGGTGGTTTATTTCATCTGTTCGAGAGAAGAGAAATAAATTCGATAAGGTATAGACTATCGTAGGGTCCGATAAGAGTAGAGATCTACCCCTATGCTTTGCGTGAATCTTTAAATATTCATAAAATCACATGCATTCTTATATATGCATTTGTCATAGAGATATAGACCAATGGTGTATAAGAATAGGTTCATACATCTCAAAAGAGAGTTTTGGATATATTTAGGAGCATTGATTTGTCAACAATTCAATTGCGTTGTCATTTTGTGAAATTAGTGTTAAGAGTCATCATTGCAAAAGAATTCGTGATTCTGGTGCGTTTAATTTTCATTGAATATAACCAATTTATGTTCTAAATATTTGATTTACATTTTAGCCCCCGTTTGAGCCCCATTATTCTTCATTATATTAAATTAAATTAAATTTTTCTCTCTCCTACTTTTAATCACACAATCTTCAATAAAATAATATTACACGTAAATCAAAATCTTTTCTTTTCTTTTCAACCACTCATTTTTCAAAAAAATACTATTCAAAACATTATAATTTCCAAGAAATGGGGCTCAAACGGGGGCTTAATTTGTTACAACATCGTTTTGCATACAGAATTCATTCTAATCATCAATTTTACATAATTAGGGTTTTCTTTCCAAATTAGAGTTTCGTTTAGGTAAAAATTTCACTTTGGGTAATTTAGTTTCAGTTAATGCTACGATAGATAAGATTAAACTAATTAATCTTTATGGGACGATATTCGGACTCAATTGATCCACTTTATTACTTATTAACGAATCGTACACTTACTGTGATTTAAATCGAAAGAAAATATTTCTTGAACAAGTTTTTGGCGCCGTTGCCGGGGATTGAGTTTAATTTTATTTTATTTTTCTAGGCACTAATTCCAAATTTAGATTTTTATTTTTATTTATTTTTCATTTAGGTCATTTTGTTTTATTTTTATTATAGTTCTTTAAATGGTTTGAATCTGAGTGCTAGTACTGTTTTTCTTGCAAAGTTGCATGTCAAAATCAACATGAGGAGAATCAATTTCAGCAGACCTGAAAATTGAGCGGACTTTTCATCATTTGCAACGAGAAAACAAAGGAGCACATAAACAACAACAAGAACAAATGGCTAATATGCAAAATAATCCCATCTTTCAAGCGAATTGAAGAGATGCCATGGACAAAGGAAATGAGATTTTGGGAGATTTTTTGACTCCTTAAGTAATTCAAAGCCAGTCCAGCATAGTGTATCCACCGTTTGGGTAGCCTAACTTCCAATTGAAGACCAATGTAATACAGCTGTTCCAGAATAGACACCAATTTTATGGAAGAGCTGAAGAAAATCCACGTACACACATATCTCGATTCTTGGATATGTGTCAACACTTTAGGTATCAAGGAATTTCGGATGATGCTATTAGGCTGAGATTGTTTCCAAATACACTATGGGATAGGGCACTTGAATGGTTGGATTCACTTCCTGCTACAAGCATTACTACTTGGAACGAGCTGGCTTATAAATTCTGCACGAAGTTCTTCTCGTCAGCCAAGATAGCAAAACTAAGACATGATATATCAATATTCAATCAAGGAGAATCTGAATCATTTAACGAAGCTTGGAATAGATTCAAAAAACATGCTTCGGAAGTACCCTCAACATGGATTTGACAAAAAGACCCAAATTCGATTCTTCTATACAAGGTTACTTTCATACCACAAAAGATGGTAGACTTAGCATCAAGTGGCTCAATATCTACACGAACAGTTGATGGGGGCACTTGAATTATTCGAGAGAATGGCTACCACTTTGGCCATGTGGTCTTCTAAGAGGGTAACCCCAAGGAAGACTACGGGTGTCTACGAGATAGATACCTATTCGACCATATCTGCAAGATCGACTCTCTGTATCACAAGATGGAAAGCATATCACAGGTAGCAAAAGCTAAGAAGAGCAATTGTGAGGAATGTGGAGTTGAGCATAAAACAACAGAGTGCCTAATCTTAATGCAAGGAAGTGAGCATGCAAACTATGCACAGTGAGGACAACGTCAACAGAACAATTCATATGGGAAAACATACAACCCCAGTTCGAAGAAGCATCCCAACTTCTCTTGGAGCAACTAGAATCAGAATAGGTCACAGGGACGGTTTCAATAGCAAGAGAAGAGGCCTCAACTAGAAGAGATATTAGGGAAATTTATGGTAAAAGCTGAAGCCACTCTTCAAAACCAAAATGCCACCATAAAAAATTTGGAGACTCAAATGGGGCAGCTAGCCATTGCATTGACTGGTAGAGCACTGGGTTATTTGACATTAAACACGTATTTGACCCCAAGGAGCACGCTAAGGCCATTACAACTCAAAGTGGGGGTTGCAACTACTTGAAATACATGTCAAAAGGTCGGGTGTGAATGAAGAGACAGCACCTCTTGCAGAGGAAGAAACTGAGGAGAAGGACGAACAACCAAAGGAATCAACTCCAAAGGAATGTTCAGAGAAATCACTAGATAAGGCCAAAGTTATTGAAGAAGCATAAAATGAAGCAGTAATACAAGAAATTTCAACAAGTCTTCAAAAAGCTTCATATCAATATCCCGCTCCCCCGATGCACTGTTCCAGATGCCTAGTTATGTAAAGTTTCTGAAGGACATTCTATCAAATAAATGCAAGCTAGAGGACCATGAGATAGTAATGCTAATAGAGGAATGTAGCGCCAAAATTCAGAAAAAGCTCCCATCGAAATTTAAAGGTCCAGGGAGTTTTACTGTCCCTTACAATATTGGTGAAGTTTATTTTGATAAAGCCTTATATGATCCTGGTGCAAGTATAAAGTTAATTCCTCTGTCTGTTTTTAAGAAACTCGGCATGGGAGAGGCTAAGGCAACTACTATTACACTACAACTGGCTAACAAATCATTGACATGCCACAGAGGAATAATAGAAGATGTACTTATCATGGTTGAAAAATTCATATTCCCTGCAGATTTTTTCATCTTGGATATGAAAGAAGATAAGGACATTTTGTTGATACTTGGCAGACCGTTTTTGGCAACAGAGAGAGCTCTAATTAAAGTCTAGAGGGGATAGTTGATCTCAAGATTGTGGGAGGATCATATATCATTCAATGTTTTTAAAGCCATGAAACTTCCTATGGAATTAGATAGTTGTTTCCAAGTTGATGTCATTGACGAGGTGGTCTAGGAAACATTTTTACTTAAAGCACATCCGATGCTTATGAGGCATGTATTGCACATTCCCAATCAGCCCAGTCAGATTCTTTTGAGATTGAGACATGTGCAAAGTTTTTGGATACCAATCCACCATATACATGAAAAAGGCAATTTGAGGAACTTGGAGAAGGAATCACAAAGCTACTACCTTCCATTTAGCAGCTACTAGTATTGGAACTCAAACAATTGCCACCATATCTCAGATATGCCTATTTGGAGGAGTCATGTACACTCTCGGTGATTATTTCAAACACAGTCGGTGAGGTGGAGGAAGAAAAACTACTTAGGGTACTCAGAGAAAATAAGACAGCAATTAGGTGGATGATAGCTGACATTAAAGGGATCAACCCTTTACTATGGATGCACAAGATTTTCATGGAGGAGAATTGTAAGCCAAATATAGAGGGCTAGAGAAAACTGAGTCCAAATATGAAGAAAGTGGTCAGGGCAGAGATACTGAAATTACTGGATGCAGGCATTATCTACCCGATTTCAGACGGTGCATGAATTAGCCCAGTTCAAGTTGTATCAAAGAAAGGGGAAATCACAGTGGTGCAAAATGAGAAGAATGAGCTAATTCCCACCAGAACAATGACGGGATGGATAGTTTGCATCGATTATTGCAAACTGGATACAGCTACATGAAAGGATCATTTCCCACTTTCATTCATTGATTAGATGTTGGAGAGATTGACAGGGCATTCACACTACTGTTTTCTTGGTGGATAAAATGTTCATTTATTGTTTACCCATAATATTCCGTAACTATTCTCTAATTTTGTAATAGGTCAATTTATTTAAGAATATGATGGCAAGAAAATTGTTCTACGTTCCCTAAATGGGCTATTTGGATGAAACCATAACAAATTCCTTTACATATATATTTTTTGAGTTTGTTTTCCTTTTTTTTTTTTTAATGACAAAAAAGTTTCATTTTTTGCTTAACAAGATAGAGAATCAAGTAATGGATACAGAGGAATCTCGAGCATAAGACTACTTAGGTGACCGTATATGATCCCGCATTATGACAATGGAATTTCTTTTGAGAAGTCATATATTTTTTTTAGTCCAGTAGTAGATGACATTTGATTTTCCTTTTATTATCTATTTTTGTTGTTTCTTATGTTATTCAAAATATATCAAACTTTTGCAATATAAAGCAAATAACTTGTCACTGTAAATTGTTTTGTTTCTCAATTCTTCATAGAATTTATGAAGAGTTTACTGTTCAAGCATTTAAATAGCAAAAAGAGTAAAAGCTACTTTATAACTAAAAAAAAGGAAATAAATATTTTCATAAAATGTAATCCCTCGAAAACTAGTAGCATAAGAAAAAGGCAAAAGGATATCACAAATGAACTGACCAATTCTAAAAGAATAATCATTTGGGCTTCCTAAAAGAAAAATGAGCAATCGCAAACCTCCGATGCCCTCTTGCTCTTTCTCTAGCATTGATACCCTCTCCTAATTATGAGGTTGTCGATTCTGGAAACAATGGTAGTTCCCAAAGAAAAAATTAATTAATTAATTAATTAATGTTGACGAATCCAGGTTCTTGAAATTCTTCCTTTAGGTTCACTTCTTTGATGGAGAAATCTAGGCTAGTTTGGGATTGGAATGCCATTTTCGATCGAACGAGAAAAGAAGGATGTGGATTTTCTGTATCTAATCCTTCATCCCTCTCTATTCCCCGGCCTAGTCCCTCTCTTTCCTATTGTTTATATATGTATTTATATATAATGTAACATTGGTTCTACTACTACCTGGAGATACCATGGTGGAATTGGTGGTAAGAGCTTCAGTCAAAGAAAGGGAAAGAGAGTGAAAGGAAATTGAAAAGAAAAATTGAAAAGAGTTTGACATGTGAGAGAAGATTGTTGATTCCAAAAGTGACACAATGATTGAGATTAATGATGTTTTATGAAATATGTAACAAGATCCAAAGAAGGAATAAGATTTAAAGCAAAGAAATCAAAGAGAGTTAAGCATAGGAAACGGCGTTTTATTATAACATTATGGAGAGAAAATTACAACATAGCAATTTTTGCTTGAACTAAACTGAAAAAAAATCTACTATTTATAGGTACATACCATACCATAAAGATGGAAATACTATGGAATAAGAAAATACTATGTTTGTGATAAAATTATGTGAAAATAAGGAAATAATTTTTTTCTTAATTTGGGTCTATCTCCAACTTGACCCAAATTCTAGTGCAACAAACGAAGCTCCAAAAATTCTCCACCAGGAAAAATATATCCAACTGCATCAAAATAACCGAACTCTTCAAACAAAACTCTCCATCACAAAACATCTTCCTCTGCTCGACGTCTACAAGCGACACTCAAACCCTACTCCCGAGTTCACAAAATTCCACCAAGGAAGTATCGTTGACCAAATAGGGTCGAAGCACAACCTGTAGTAGAAACCACATCAAATGTCTTATCAGAAGGCCCTTTCCAAAACTGTTACCTTCAACGATCCTGAAAGGATCGCAGACATGACTGTACCTACGCTGCATAAGTCCAACTCTGGCTACTAAATAGAGTGTATCCGCTTAAATTGGTGGTAAAGCGGAATTACCAATGCTTCCCTAAGCAATATTCTGAACCGACCCAAAGCCCCTTACGAGAGGTATTATACCAAACTGTATTTCCACCGCAGTACTGAACTTGTCCAGATGTCTCTTAATTAGTTCTGTACTCCTCCGCAAGATGTACAGCCGAGACTTTTTCCATTCATCTAATACAACTCGGACGCCTATTCGGACCCTCAAGACTCCACCTCCACTTCCACCAGAGAATTCATACCCTTTTGAATTCAGGGTACTTGGTGAGATGAGACTCATTTTTAGGTCTGGAATATGTCAAACTTGATTAATTATTTTGACCGTCCCATCCTGCTACCTTGATTTGACAGATCGATTCTAGCAACACGACAGGACTGGTTGTTTCCCATGACAATTCTACCTTACTTGACAGCCTTATATGTATGAAATAAATTCAATTTGGAATGCATATGGTACGAACATGTCGAAATGAGAATCCACTCCTCGTCAGGTCTAGACTCTACATCAAATACTACAGTCAACAGCACATCATCGCCATCAGAAAAATCCTCAACGACATTAGTCTCGTCTGAAATACATGATTGCCTCTCAATTTTTGCAACTAAATGACCTTTAGCCTACTACTTACCTCAATCATTCTTAACATGTCTTTTCTTCTTGTAGTAGAAATAGTACAAAATTGTTGAAGTTCGTCCTCGATCTACCCCTCCGTTGATCACCACGAGATACTAGAGCTTTCTCATCCCTAAATGTAGTTCAAACCAGATGCTTCATCTTCTTCTTTGATAATAGAGCATTGTAGATATTCTCAATGGTCAACGTGTCATGACTGTATAGAATGGTGTCTTGAAATGACGAAAAAGAGGCGGGCAACAAACACAACAGAATTAAAGCCAAATCCTCCTCATCGTACTTAACCTACAATATCTCTAAATCTGCAACTATTTCCTTAAACACAGTAATGTAGTCTTCTAGTGACCCTTCTTCTGCCATGCGATGGAAATACAACTTTTATTTTAGAGCCTGTTTGCTAGTGAAACATTTAGTTATGCATAACTGCTCAAGTTTTACCTACAAAGTAGCTGTTGTTTTCTCCTTTAAGATGTCCTGCAGAATATTATTGGATAAACAATGATGAATTTATGATAAAGCCTTGTGATCCCTCCATTTTTTCCCCTTCATTGTCCAATTAGCTGACATTTTCTCAAAACCCAGCAATGCACCATCCAAATCCAACTGCGCCAAAATAGTCATCATCTTTACTTTGCTACAAAGAAAATCTTGTATTTCGATCCAACAGCGGGATATTATATTTCAATGTAGTCATCTCTAAAAAAATCTCAATCAATTCAGGAAGAACCTGCAGCCTAGCTCTGTAACACTTGTTGATCCCAAAGGTGACATAAGGATTTGATTAATGATGTTGTATGAAATATGTAGTAAGATCACAAAGATGAAACAAGATTTAAAATAAAGAAATTAAAGAGAGTTAAGCAGATGGAACGATGTTTTATTATAACAATATGGAGAGAAAATTACAACGCAGTAATTTTTGCTTGAACTAAACTGAAAGAAAAGGTATCTATTTATAGGTACATATCATATCATAAAGATGCAAATAATATAGAATAAGGAAATAATATATTTCTAATAAAATTTCGTGAAAATAAGGAAACATTTTTTTCATGTGAAAATAAGAAAACAAATTTTTTTTTTCCTAATTTGGGTCATAAACCCAACAAAGATAAAGTGGGAGTGATTTTTCTGTACGCGAGGAAAAAAATGTAAAAGCTGAAAGGCCTTTAATTTGGCATGTGGGAATAGTAAAAAAGAAATAGAACAATATCGTTTTTTGGAGAAAGGGAAAGAAAAAAGGCAAACAGTAAAATGACACGATTTTTTTTTTGGAACAGTGCCACACAAAGTGGCTCTTTTAATATAGGTAAGATTAGTTAGTGGTTATCCCTAAAGCAATAAATAAAAATTTAGCATACTTGATAGTTCTCATTTATAACTTGCATTCCAAATGTATTTTGCTCTTCCGATAACACTATAACACTTCGCTACGAAAAATTTGGCATATAATGGATGTTATCCGTTGAAAAAGACCATTGTCTAGTAAATCATTGTAAAGATACCCTCATGAAGATAACGGTTTTACGTAAATTTCGTATAATGAAAATCAAGAAATCATATAAATAGACTGAACAAAAAATTTTGAAAAAAAATCTATAGAAAACAATTAGGAAATTAGAATGAGCCAAAATAATTTACGAAAATCATGAAAATTATATAAACAAATCGAACAATATTAAAATAGAATTGCGATGGATGGTGGATGGATAACATTGTGTGAAAAGTGAGTGAGCAATCGGTAACATTTTACTTTATAGTAAGAAAGTAGTAACTAAAGCTAAAGGTTAGTGATTACCAATGTTATAAAAATCAGACCAGACCGATCGGTTCAACCGAGAAACCCGCGAGCCGGCCTTTAATCTGGTCCATTACTCATACATTAACTGGAAAATAAAGAACTGACTAATAAACCATCAATTCGATCGATTATTGTGAATTGGTAAACAAGCCACGATTTTTCTTGGGTGATTTAATTTTTTTCCTCGCATAAACTTTTAACTATTTTAATGGGCCACCCATTGCAATTAAAGGCTTAAATAACTTTTTTATACAAATGATTCTCCTTTACCTCGTTTTTAAAGGAGACCATTTTTTCAATGTTTTAGTAATCTTCCAATGTAGGATACTAGCCCTTTTTTTAAAAGAAACTCTTCTTCCAATGTTGTGGTAATTTTCCAGTGTGGGATAATGGCCAATTGTCAATTCTAACTTTCTAAGTGTTTACTAGTTTACTTCATTATTTTCATTAACAAATTATAAACCCCAACAAGATTTCAATTTTCAATTTGAACAAAGCAAATTATTTTTGACATATCAATTGTTAGTCTTTGAGATTACAAAATGAAATACTATAATAAATCTAATTAATAAACATGGATTATATTTATTTTGAATGAGAAAACTAAAATTTAACAATCTATTATAGTTATGATAATTTATAGTTTATTTATTTATTTAATTTTTCAACCAATTCAAACCTTTAAGCCTTGACCCTCTTTCTTTTCTAGGTCGATGCCTAGGTCGATTTTTAAAACATTGGGGATTACTCATTTAATAAACTTTCAAAATTTTAACACCATTTATTGGTCATAGAATTTGTTGGGATATGTGCCCATGAAACATTTGATGACATTTAATGATATATATGAAATTATTTCAATATCTTTTGCATGCATGATTAGATGTTCTATAAATATAAAAAATCACTTGATTATTTATGTGTAACTTTAAATATTGTACATAAGTGTTATGTACATGAGGATAATACTTAAAGTGGAATAATTAAAATTTGTCCGTGATTTAAATTAAAGTGGGATCTTTAATTATGATCATTAGTGTAGTTCATTACAAATGAAATAATTTTAAATGGATTGTTAATAACGTGATTATTGGAATGAAGGCACTTTATATATAATTTGATTATATATAGGATAGGAACATAATTAATAATGAATATCTAGTAAAATTCATTTTAACATAGGGTATTCAATTTTGATCAATGATGGTCACATGTGGATCGATCTTAATTATGATTAGTATTTATTAAGTCGTATTTTTTGATGTGCCTAGTAGTTAGTCAAATTAATAATGTCAAATTCTTGGTAAGTTGAAAATGCAATGAGATAAATAGTCAGGAATATTAATATATAAGAAGAAATCCATTTCTTCATAAAAACATAGATAGGCGGTTGTCATAAGTGTTGATTTAGGACTTGAATAATAAGAGTGTTCACTTTTATGATTACATCATATAGTATATTATTTATTAGAGGATCAATAGGACTTATGGAGAAAGTGATGTAAACTCGATAGCAACGACCACTAACGAACCCACAACGAGATTAACATGGATCCCAAGAAAGTCAAGAATCGTTGGTTTTGGATTTAATTCACAAACAATGAATTAAGCAACTTACACAATTTATAAATCTCACCCGGATTTGTTTTGAACGCCACAAGATTAACAAATCTTGATAAGTTCAATTTGTTCTTTCAAAAAATAAGAAATTGGAAGCAAAATAGCCCCTTGTATTAATCTCTCAAAATGTCAAAAGTTCTTACAATCAATAATGAGAGCAGTATTTATACTAATCAACTGGATATTCAAATCGTGTTACCCCTTTAAGAAAGTCCTCATGCAATAGATTTTTACATTCCTGCATCAAAGATAAATTCAAACTGGGAAGGGATTTATTAGTCCTCACCAACTCACTCTCAAGCTCAATCTTTCCAGTAAAGAAACCCACCTTACAATTTTCTCTTAACTCAAAAGACTCTCCTTCCTTTCTCTCATGTGGCTCTACTCGATTTTTCTCACACTTAGCCACCTCGCCATTTTCTCTCGAGCTCTCATTTTGTCTCTCATTTCTTTTTCTCTCTTTCTCATCTCTCATTTTTATTTGGCCCTCATAGACCTGTTGTAGTGTCAATGGTACAAGCATGATAGTTTTTCTATTATTTTCAAAGCTGCGGCTATTTCTAAACCCATCATGCTTCACCTTATGATTATACTGCCATGGCCTACCCAACAAAATATGACCCCACATGCATTGACACTAAGTCACACAGCACTTCATTCCTATATTGCCCAATTGAAAAGTTCACTAATACCCTTTTATTTACCCTAACTTCTCCATTATCATCCAACCATTGTAGTTTATAGGGTTTAGGGTGTTTTATTGTTCTCAGCCCTAACTTCTCAACTAAAGTGGTACTAGCAATATTGGTACAACAACCTCCATCAATAATTAAACCACATACCTTATTCTCCACGTGGCATCTGGTGTGAAAGATGTCTTTTCTTTTCTTTTCCTCTTCATCCACCTTGATTTGTGTATTGAGTGCACACATCAGCACAAGTGCTTCACCGTCCATCGCGTGCTCCAACACTTCACTACCACTAATATCCTCTAGATCGGGCGTCCCATCTCCATTACTATACTCACTACTTCTCCATTGGCACTTAAGATTGTTTCCTCTCTTGTTAGGACATTGAGATGCAATGTGTCCCTTTCCCAAGCATTTGAAACATTTATTTTCTCGGCTCCTAGTAGTTTGTGACTCTGCTTTTGGTGGTTCCTTGCTAGCATTTTGTTCCTCCCCCCTTGACACTCCAGCTTTATTGTTTGCAACAGCCCCATCAACTCTGTCATCATCCCCTCTCAACCTCCAAGCTAAATTAGGACCCGGTTGATTCCTAGCTGTCCTCTTTTGCTTCAACTGTCGTTCCACCTTCATGGCCACATACAGCATATCCTCTAACTCCACATAGTGCTACAACTCCACCACATTAGCGATATCCCTATTCAGCCCATTTAGAAAATAAGCCATAGTGGCTTTTCGATCCTCCTCCACATTTGCCCTAATTATGAAGATTTACATCTCCTTGTAATAGTCCTCCACACTCCTAGAACATTAATACAAACCCTACAACCTTTGATGGAGTTCCCTATAGTAATGGCCAGGTACAAATTGTTTTCTCATCACCACCTTCAACTTATCCCATGTGGTGATAGGCCTCTTCCGATTCCTACACCTCGACGTCACCACCTAATCCCACCAAATGATCACGTAGTCAATAAATTCAAAGAATGCTAACCTCACATTCTTCTCCTCAAAATAATTATAACACTCAAAGGTAAGTTCCACCTTTTTCTCCCATTCTAGATACGTCTCTAGGTCACTTCTATCCTTAAATGGTGGAATGGACATTTTGATGTTGCCCATACCTCCATCTACATCATCTCCGAAGTTATTCCTACCTCGACGTTCAAAACGATCACCTTTATTCCTCATTCTCCCCAATTCAACTCCATTAAACTCATTTTCATCCAAATCACTACCATACCCATATTCATCATGCGTATCCACCCTAAGCCCCCATCTACCATGTCCCATATGAAGATTGGTGTAAGACGCATCAAGCCTATTTATCCAATCACCAATATCCTTTAATATCCTCTCGAACCGCCTCATCACGTCGTCAAGAATATTTGTTTGACCACCAATTCTACTTGAATTCAATCCTTCACTGCCAGACATCCTAAATTTCAAAAATTTGTTACTGTCTCAACAAAATTCACTCAGGAATCACTCAATTTCGACTTTTACCCTCAATGAATCTCACCACATAAATTTTTCCCACTCACTGCTTCCAGTCAATGTTTCAAGGAACAATTCAAATTCAATATCTTGTAGAAATTCAATTGGATTGTGGATCAGACTCGAGAATTTTTAAAGACTCAAAGAATTGGACAGAAAAATTTGGAATGAATTATGAAAATTCAAGAAGTGTCGAATTTCTGACTAACTGAACTGAACAACTTGAAACTGGAAGGAATTTAAAGATAATTCAAGCAATAATTTTTTTACTTCAACAGTAATGCGTGAACAGTCATTTTTTTCACTAGATAGAAAATTCGACTACAACGCTGACAGAACAAACGGAAGTTGATTTGAACGTTAGATTAGCCCAAGAACAAGATTTAAATTTTTTTTGGCATTTTTATGGATCTAAGACTCAACAATAATAAGAGCACGAAGAACACTAAAACAATAAAAAGAAAACTGACTCAACAAGAAAGGAAAAAAATATAACCTTCGATTTTGGAAGCCTAATCTCTAATACCAACTAATCTGAACACGATAGCAACGACCACTAACGAACCCACAACGAGATTGACACGGATCCCAAGAAAGCCAAGAATCGTCGATTTTGAATTTAATTCTCAAACGATGATTTAAGAAACCGTTATTATGTGAAATTAACGACCTCTTAATTACACAATTATAAATCTCACCCAGATTTGTTTTGAATGCCACAAGATTAACAAATCTTGATAAGTTCGATTTGTTCTTCAAAGAACAAGAAATTGAAAGCAAAACAGCCCATTGTATTGATCTCTCAAAATGTCAAAAGTTCTTACAATCAATAATAAGAAAAAGTACTTATACAAATCCTAAAAATATTGTCTTGGACGAAAATTATGCTCCAAATACTGGAAAATAATAATTAGAATCAAATTTTATGGAAACTAGAAAAGTTACCAAAAATTAAAAATGCATCCAAAAATTTGTACCATGCGTTTGCTAGAATAAATCAATGCAGTCGCATAGAACAAATAGTCAGCTTCAATTTTGCCTTGATAATAGCCTATGCGGTTGCATGGATTTTAAGCTATGCATTCATGTAGTTTAATTTTTGAAACATCCTCCTTGTGCAGAATTTCGTGACGATTCTGGATTGTATTAATGGGTGAAAATTCGACACCCGAGCTAAAAGTTATGCCCATTTTAATCCACACTGCTTGTTTTTCCATATATTGTCCAAAACTTTGAATCCAATACACCGAACATAATTTCGCCATTATGACTAACATGTAACTCGACCTTAAGCTTGCAAACATTATCCTTTGTAACCCGGTAACCTCGACGCTTGATTGCATGATTTCATTGGCTGTGATCAAATCGGACTTTGCACTTAGTCTCTTCCTGTCAATCATGGAACTTGTTACATTGCACGTTAATTCCCACATTTTGAATTCCAAAGCTTGATCATGAGATTTTCCATCTTTATCAACCCTTTTTAACCTCCAAATGAACTTGAATCTTTGTATTAACCGACCTCCAAATTGTCAAATAATTAAGAATTTGGAACTAACCTGAATCATATCAGAAAGATATAATTAAAGTGGTTCACGAATAAGTACCTAATTTTAATTATGTACCATTTATGGAGAATTGATCCATATGAAATGACAGTTCGAATCTCTTGAATATATAATTTGTTTTATAATTTTAAGAGTGCGATTCCAAATTTTTAGTGGAATAATTTGGGATTAATAATTTGGATATTGTTGACACACAAAAAGTTCAGCCCAAGTCGAATAGCACAAAGAATGAAGCCCAATTGGAAGATCCTCAAAATTAAATAGCCCAAAGAACGACTCAATCAGGCAATACATGATAAAGGCCCAAATAGGGAAGCCTATGAACACGGTAATACCATCGCCCAAGGTTATAAGTCGCCTAAGATTTGAGCGAATGGATTGCCATGCAGTCGCCCAGAACCGTGCCCCTGTTCTCGCCTAAACCTTCGAGTCGCCCAGGATCTTAGCAAACGTAAGATGTTATGGTTACTCAAAGGTACGGTTAATGAATCAGTTATTGAGTAGCCCTATCACGTTCCACGATTCAAGGAATTCAATTGAAGACGGTTGAACAGCAAAAAGTAATAGCAGCAGTTGGAGAAGGCAGTTCCATTACAAATTGGCCACTACGAGGAAAGTGGGCAGTTATAGAGCGATCAATCAGTTTTTAAGCGGTTGATCACGAAGAGATCATCCAGGGAGTATAAAAGGAAGAAAAAATATAGAGCAAAAGACCCCGAATCAAACACTCTCAAATAGAGAATATGTAACTTTAAATTTCTTAGTTTAGATTTAAACACTTCTTTTCAGTAACTCGTGTGCTTGCACCCCTTGAAGGCATTTTGTTTTTATTTTCCAATTGTAAAGTCATCTTCAATAAAAACACCCCTTTTTGGGACTTTGTCTCTAGAGGTTTGTCCCTTACACAATCATCTGATCCCTTTTTAATTGTTAGCGACTAACCCGCGCAAAATAATTTGGCACGCCCGGTGGGACAGTGGTGTTTAGTGTTGAAGATACAAAAGGTGAAACAATATGTCTCAGAGATCCGATAACGAAGCAGCAAGTCAGGGAGGAGTCCAGTCTGTGATCGAGCGATATGAGGAACAGCATAGCTCTCTACGAATAGATGGACAGAATCAGAGCAGTAACAGTCGTTACGAATCAATGGCAGAGTTGAGTCCTCGAACTATGCGTGCACTACTTGGAGAACTCACACAAAATGTCGTTGAACAGGTAAATCTTCGAAATATTCATAATATGGAAAGATTTACCCAGAATTGGAATGCACATTAGGACAACATGGCCAAACAACTGAGTACTGTGAACGAAATAATTAATAAGTTAGTAGGCCAAATTTGTCAACCAGTTATACCTCTTGCAAACCACTTTCAAATTAGGACAATTGTGGGACATAATCCCCCAGTCCTAAATCCAAATCAAGGGGTAGAACCACATTTCGATCCATCTACTTCAAACCAAGGGGATGGTGTAACGCCAAATCAGAATAATGGTAGTGGTACGCCTAATTTGGGGGGTAATCCAAATATAAGAGATAATGTCCTAAATAACGGGCAGAATACCCCACGTGTTAATGAGGGAATAAATGTTCAGGCTAATGATAACAATGGCCCAAATCATGGTAACTTTATTCCTAATCAAGGACTAAATATCAGGCCTCAGGCAAATCAACCGGTCAACCAATCTGTAGGGATTCTATATGACCCCAACGTCATGTTGAGGAATCAGATATGAAAATCATACAAGACCAGATGGCTTTTGGGGTACGTCCTGTCATTAGGCCGACTTACACAAAGCCATATCCTGATTGGATAGACCAAGCATATCCATGGCCTAGAGGGTATAAAGTGCCATAATTCTCACTATTTACCGATTTAGGAGAGGTGTCTACTCTAGAACACATAGGACGATTCACACTGCAAAGTGGTGACATAAATGATTATCATAAAATGAGGCTTTTCCCTATTTCATTAACAGGAGTAGCTTTCTCCTGGTTCATCAATTTGCCAGCGAACTCTGTTCAAACATGGCAACAATTGGAACAATTATTCCACGCTCAGTTTTATAAGACTGAGTCTGAAGTTACTTTGGCCGATTTGGCGAACCTATGTCAAATGTCAAACAAATGGGCAGAAGGTTTCCTCCAAAGATTCAAGACAGCAAGAAGTAAATGTTTTGTACCTCTGCTCGAAAAAGAGTTTGTCAAAATCGCTCAAAGTTGTTTGAGCTTTGATTTGAAAAAGAAATTCCAAGACAAGGAATTTCCTGACCTTTTCCAATTGAGCGCGAACGTGATTAGGTATGAACGATTGATAAGAGAAGAAGAGCAGATAAAAAATTCTAGAAAGGGGACTTTTTATAGAGACCCAAATTTTGATGTTCATACCATCAATAATGAGTCATACGATAAGACCGAAATGTGTTTGGCCGAATTAGTCAAATGAGACACGTATACTTGTCCTATAATGGCTAAGCCTAGACCATCGGGTAAGGATGAGCCTATGAAAGATGAAAACGTAAAAGCTAGAACGTTCTCGTTCGTTGTAACCAAAGCTGATCTTATATTTGATAAATTATATAAGGATTAGCAGATAAAGCTGAGCGATAAGTATAAATTGCCAAACCCTGAACAAATTAAGGGTAAAAAAATATTGTAAGTGGCATAATGCATGGTCACATTTGACTAACAATTGCTTGATTTTTCGCCATGTGTTACAGGATGTCATTGAATCAGGACGAATTACGTTCGATGATAAGAAGATGATGGCAATGGATGAAAATCTTTTTCCAAAGCCACTTGGAGTGAATATGGTGACGTCTGGTTTCAAAAACAAGTTGCCAAAATTCAAATTGGCTATAGATGATAGAGAAGAAGACCCTGGACCACATCCTAGTGTCTTTGAGTGTATTAAAGGGAAGGAGCCAAAAAAGGATGAAGATATCTTGTGTGCAAGATGTAAAAGAGAAGTGAATGGGAATACGGAGAAATCAGGGATATGGTAGCATCCCCATCACCTTACTTTCTTCCCAAACGCTCAGCCTGGTAGAGGGCAAGGTACATCATTCTATAATGGACTGCCTTTTGAGAGGCAGTTCAGGCCAGTAAATAATGGAAGAACATTCAGGTCGCAACCTCGCCAACCAAATGTATGGCATTCGTTCCAGTATAATGCAGGAAAGGCGATACCCTTCAACGAGATGACTAGAACCCAACAAAGGCGTTTTCAATGAAATTATGGACGAATGATGAGGCAACAACAGGGAGTGCCACGTCCTAAGGCGCCTAAACTACTCGAGGTAGCCAATTAAAATGTTCTCAAAGATAGTGAAGAGACTGGTACAGATGAATCAATGAAAGAGTTGCCAGAAACTTCTTCTGGGAGATCGAAGTTTGAGCGAGACAGAAGGGATAGAGAAGATCTAGATCAGCCTCTTTCTATTCAGTTCGGTACGTTACCTCCTATTGTGGCTAATAACTATTTATTAGCCAATGAGTTCAAGAATAAAGAGAAAGAAGAAGAAGAAAGAGGGGATAATAAAGGAGAAGCATGCGTACTGGAATATGAAGAAGGCTAGACTTCTAGAGAGACCTACAATGGTGAGGAAGATGATGGTATAACAGACATTGAAGAGGAAATCGACCTAGAAGCAGAAAGAAGAAGGAGAGGAGTATCGTACAATACTCTGTTGAAGCAACTACATTGAGAGGGAGTTCGTGAAGTAGATTTATTGGGAGAACCATCTGGGCGTTCTTTCGATTTTTACATGCTGTACGGGACGTCCAAAAGGAAGAAGAGAGTGCCTCGCTCTGAAAAGTATGGATCACCTCCAAGAATAATGCCTCCTCCCACTGATTGGGTAACTGAAGATGAAGCATCAGAAAACAGTAAAAAGGAAATTCAGGAGGTAGAGGCTCAGTGCGATATGCTACACGTTGACTTATCACAAAAGGATAACTCGACAGAGGACAGGCAAAAAGTAGAAATAGAGGCTACCGAAAAGGTTATTTTTAAATGGCCAGCCATGAAATTGACTAAACAGTTGAGGCCGTTGTACGTTAAAGCTCTAGTTAACGGCATACCTGTGGCAAAAGTGTTTGTCGATAATGGAACAGCTATAAACACCATTCCATCTAGGATGATGAGGAAATTTGCAAAGACAGAAGGGGATATGATTCCAACAGAAGTCATCATTACAAGTTTCAATGGAGGAGCAACTGCAGCTAAGGGAGTTATGCCATTGGACGTAACTATAGGTATAACTACTAGGACCACAGTCTTCTTTGTAATAGATGGTTCTACTAGTTACAATGTGCTACTAGGAAGATATTGGATACACGGAAGTCGCGTATACCCTCATCGCTCCATCAATGCCTGGTTTTTTGGAATAACAAGGGTGAAACAGAGGTGGTGCAGGCCGATCATAGGCCTTTTGTCGCAGAAGCAAACTCAGTGAAAAGGTTCATGTACGAAGGAAACTATGGACCTGTAAGAAACTCAGATTGTCGCACAGAGTGAAGAGCCATTTTTAGTGGACGCACTCACTAAAATGTTCAGTTAGATGAGGCCAAATATAGTGGTCCTAGAAGAGTCAGTAATTGGCAAAAGAATAATCAAGGAGTCCTGAATGAATTCGAAGCAACAAGAGCAAATAGCTGATATTCAGGTCTTCAAAGCCAAATTAATGGCTTTCAATAAAGAATGCAAGGACAAGACGAAAGAAGAGGTAGCCCTGAAAGTGTTGAAAGACAAATTAGTAGTATTCGAATTGGAACAAAGTATTGGCCGAGAAGTCAACAAGGTGAATTGTTTAGAAGAAGAAGTGCTTACAAGGGAGCTGGACGATGAAGTAATGGATCATCAAGCCTGGATACGCTCAAGTACAAGACCCTCTGATTAAAGTAAATATTGACAATGAAGGAGAAGATCGTCCAACATTCATCAGTCAGATGCTTGATCAAGAGGTTAGTGATAAATTAATCGCTTTGTTAAAGGAGTATAAAGATTATTTTGCTTGAGAATATGAACAAATGCCTGGTTTAGATAGAGACTCGGTGGAATATAGATTACCAACTAAGCCTAATTTTAAACCTCATAGGCAACCTCCCAGACGTTTTGCTTCTAATGTACTCCCTGAGATTAAGAAAGAGATAGAGAGATTATTAAAAGTAAGCTTTATTAGAACAGCCAGGTATGTTGAATGGTTGTCCAATATTGTGTTAGTACTAAAAAAGAATGATAAACTAAGGGTGTACATAGACTTTGGGAATTTAAACATAGCCACACCCAAAGATGAGTATCCAATGCCCACAGTAGATTCTTTAGTAGACCCAACTACCGGACACGTCATGTATTCTTTCATGGATGGGTATTCAAGATACAATCAAATTTATATAGCTAAGGAAGACATACAAAAAACTGCCTTTAGATGCCCTGGGTCTCTAGGATATTTTGAATGGGTAGTCATGCCTTTCGGCCTGAAAAATGCAGGAGCAACTTATCAAAGGGCAATGAATTTAATTTTTCATGATATGAAAGGAAAGTTTGTTGAAGTGTATGTAGATGATATAGTTGTCAAATCCATTAAAGAAGAGGACCATTTCGAACAGTTAAGATGTTCATTTGAGCGAATGAAGCAATATAAGCTAAAACTGAATCCCTTGAAATATGCATTTGGTGTTAATGCAGGAAATTTTCTTAGTTTCTTGGTATACAAAAGAGGGATTGAACTTGATAAAAATAAAGCGAAGGTCATTTTAGAGGCCAAACCACCTAGCAACAAAAAGGAATTGCAAAGGCTTCTAGGCCAAGTAAACTTTTTAAGACGTTATATTTCTAACTGTGCAGGGCGAACTAAAGTCTTTTCGCCGCTTTTAAAGCTAAAAAATCAAGACGAATTCATCTGGAAAGAAGAATATCAAAAGGCTTTTGAAAGCCTGAAGACATATTTATCAAGTCCACCAGTGTTGGTATCACCAATCCAAGGACGGCCAATGAAAGTGAATGTATCGACTGAAAAAGAATCAATAGCTGGAATGGTCGTGCAAGAAGACCAATTTGGTGAAGAGAGGGCGATTTACTACTTGAGTAGACGGTTAACAAAATGTGAATGTAATTACTCTGCTATCGAAAAATTACGTCTTGCACTGTATTTCACATGTACAAAATTAAGGGCTTATTTACAGCCCGTAACCGTTTATTTGATTTCTAGAGTAAATTTGATTAAGTATATGTTCTCTCGCCCTATTTTACACCAAAGGGTAGGCCTTTGGATGTTAGCTTTATCAGAATTCGAAATACAATAAAAAATCAAGCCGAATATAAAGCCTTAATCGTGGGTCTAGAACTAATGATAGATATGGGGGTAAAAAATGTAAACATTAGAGGCGATTCTCAATTGATAATTTACCAACTGATTGGTGATTTTAAATACCAAAGTGATTCCATCATGAGTCAATATGAAATCGCACAAGAGTTATTAGAAGAATTCGACCAAGTAGAACTTCAATGCGTTAATAAGATTTATAATGACGTGGCAAATGAGTTGGCCCAGATGGCCTCAGGGTACTCAAAGGTTTTAAATTGGAAGTCTACTTGTGAGTATGGAACAATATTGCCCGTGATCCAAAGAAGGGCGAGAAAGATTGAACTTCATTGCATACAAGATGGAGATGCAATGGATTGGAGGACAAAGATTAAGGAGTTCCTTAAAGAACCTAATAAAGGAGATAGTAGAAAAATGAAGTTGCGTTTGCTAAACTATCACTGATAGATGAAGAGTTGTTCAAGAAACGGTCTGATGGTATACTGCTAAAATGTGTAAGTTTGTAAGAAGTCAGGACGATCATGGCTGAAGTGCACGAAGGGATATGTGGAGCTCATCAAGCTGGCCAAAGGATGAGATGGTTAATTATTAGGAGTGGATATTTTTGGCCAAAGATGGGAGAATTATGCGTTCAGTATGCAAAGAGTTGTTTAGCATGCCAAAAGCATGGTCCAATACAAAGGGCGCCAGCACGAGAGATGACACCTATTATTAAACCTTAGCCGTTCAAGGGTTAGGCAATAGACCTAATAGGGAAGATTTATCCCCCATCGTCCAAGCAACATACTTTTGTTATAGTTGCAACCGATTATTTCACTAAATGGGTAGAGGCGGTACCTTTAAAGGAGATCACCCATAAGAATGTCATATAATTTATCCGTGATCACATCATTATAGATTTGGAATTCCACAAACTTTGATGGTAGATCACGGGACATCTTTAAATGGGGATCAAGTGAATAAATTCTTGAGCGAATTTGGAGTTAAATTAGTAAACTCCACACCATATTACGCTCAATCCAACAGGCAAGCAGAATCTTCTAATAAGATTCTAAAAAATATCATAAGTAAAATGATAGATGAAAATGCCAGAAATTAGCATGAATGTCTGAACAAGGCCTTATGGGCTTATAGGACGTCGCCTCGGTCCAGTACCAAAATTACTCCTTTCCAATTTACTTATGGACAGGAGGCCGTTTTCCCTATGGAAATCAACGTGCAATTGATCAAACTGTGTTTGCAACATAAGTTAAGTGATGATGAGTATACCGAATCACTAGTTCAAAACTTATTAGAGTTGGACGAATTAAAGTTATATGTCCTAGATAGATTGCAAGTTCAAAAATGAAGAATGGCTAAATTTTATAATAAAAAAGTTATAGCCAAGTCATTCAGCCCGGGCGAACTGGTTTGGAAAATAGTACTCCCTTTGGATAGCAAAGATCCAAAGTATGGCAAATGATCTCCCAATTGGGAAGGACCATATAAAGTGAATAATGTATTGCCTAATGGAGCCTATCATTTGAAAGATTTAGACAGCACCAAGCACATGAGGTTCATTAATGGCAAATATTTGAAAAAGTATGTTCCTTCCTTATGAGAAAGTGAACAAATAAAAGCGTAACCAAATCGCATTAAACGATCGTAGAGTAAAATGGGTCAGAGCGAAATATGTTCAAATAAATTCCTTTATTATCAAATGTTCATTACAAAGCTGCGAAATATAAGATGCTAAATGCTCTATAAACTACAATTAAGAGCAAACTAATCTCTCGGTCGATCGTCGAGTAAGACAGTGTACTGGCCTTGATCGCCATCCTGGTTGCACTACTGCAAAGGCAAGTAGAGAGGCGGAGAAGCACTCTCAGCAAGTAGAAAGGAAGATGAAGCGCCCTTATGTTGCCTTCCTAAATGCATCGCTGCAACGATAGGCAAGGAGGCTGAGAAGCACTCTCAGCAAGCAATGTGGCCTGCAAACACCTCAAAAATTGTCTTTCATCATTGAACTCCTTGTAGGAACGGAGACGATGGGAAGAACTTTGCTGCTGGCCAAAGAATATTTCCTATATCTCCCATACCAAAGGTGACATCAAGAAAGATGGCAAAGTGGGCGGATCAGATGATCCATTTCCATGGAAAATGAAAGTTTTGGATTGATTGTCAAAAATGCCAAACAATGGCAACAAACTGGTTTTTTGAAGAAGAAAATGGAAATGAAGATGGAAAGTATGAAGTATACATGCATTTATTGGGAGGTGAAGGTGAAAAGATAGAATATGAGCAGCCACATTCGTATCTAGTAAAAGGGATTAAGCGGCCCAAAGTCTTAAAAAAAAAGGGCAGAAATATCAAGAGAAAATGTGCAAAAAATTTTAGTATAAAGCAGTTAAATGCCTAAGCAATTGACGATTAAAAGACGAACGTCAATAAATACACAAGAGGCTAAAATAGTTATTCATTAACAATGATGGCTGTTGTTATGATCAAAATTAGCTATGGATATCAGTACAAGGTTACAAAGGGAAAGTCAGTACGAAATTACAAAAAGAAAAAGTTAAGGCATTATATGTCTTAATTACAATTCGCCCCATACCAAACGAATTCTTTCCTCCCCATACCAAACGAATTCTTTCCTACCAAACGAATTCTTTCCCTAAGTCTCCCCCAATCCTCGCTCTGTCGAGAAGAAGTGATATTCAATTCAGCCACAACATCATCATCAACTTCCAACTTTTTGTACTACTCGACCAAAGACTTAGTTCGCTCAATTCCTTGGGAAGCATTATGCTTTTTAGCAGCCATTCTCACCTTGCAGTCGTCTATCTTGGCTTGAAGCTCCTTCATCTGTAAAGCCAAACTAGTCATCAAAGAGTCTTCAATCATGACTTCGGAAGAGATTTCTTTCAACTCCTCCTCAGCTTTGTTGATCTCCAGAAGTAAGGACTCTTTTTCAGATACAGCGTGAAGATATTGAGTACTTTTGGCCTTCAGTTCAACATTTTTGGCCAGCAAGGAGAGGACCTCAGAATGGACAATTTTCAACGTCGCTTTAAAATTAGCAAAAAGATTGAGCGACGGAAGTGTCAGTGCTTGCTCCAATTTCGCATTCAAATGCTCAAGCTTCTCCTTATGTTTGGCAGCACCAGTCTTACCAATGTCCATATCCATGAAGGACACATACTCAAATATCGACTGCTTGAGGAACTTCATATCTTCCTCTGAAGAAGCAGAAGGACAACTGGCTGAAGCAGGGCGAGATGTCTTGACTTGCCCCCAGGAAGTGAAAAAGTCTTGGATGGAACGCACAATTTTATCAGCATCCTGCAAAGAAAGTTACCATTATTGAAGGTTTCCACTACACTAAACAAAGTGGAGGTAAAGGTAAAGCAAAGATGACCTCATCAGCAATCTTGGAAGGTGGCATATCCCCAGCCAAATCTGCCACCTGTGGCTCCACCATTCGTGAGGACTTCCCCTTGTCTAAATGAGAAGACCTTGCCGCAATGGGCAGACTCATGGGAGCATCTGCAGAACTCAAAAAGCAACAAATCAAAAAACAATAGCACAAGCAAAGGTAAAGCATAAAAAAAATGAATTACCTTCTACTTCGACGTTTAGGGGGTCAACGCCCTGGGAAGAAGGTGGCTCATCCATTGGTTGCGATGAAGATTCTAGGACTGAAGATTTCTCTTTAAGCGTAGTCCCTTCATCAGCTGGTTTGGACGAAGCAGCCTCAGTAGAGGATGATGGAGCAGGAGCTGCCAACACCAAAGCTTTCAAAGGAGAGGCTGAACTTTTCTGAAAAATCTAAATAAACCATCAGCATATAGAAAGGTTTCAAGTATGGAAATGTATGCTTGTGAGTAAACTAATTTATTTACCTTCCTCCTACCAATGAGAAGGGTGTCATCATCATCATCAGTATCATCCTCCAAAATAGGAGATGCTGAGGCTGGCCATTTGCGGCTTGAGGCACTTTTAGCTATAGTGGGCATGGCAGGAAGAGAAGTCGATGGACGAGCAAACTGTTTAGCACGAGCAGGGGAAGAGGGACTCCTAATGGATAGAGGAGTGACCAAAACAGGAGAGGTGGAAGAAATGTTTGGCTGGTCCAGTGAATTGAAAGCAGGATTGGCATCAGTCGCAAACAATCCGTGCTTCACTGACGGCCAGAGTTGTTCAAAAAGGGGATAGATGGCACGGCTAGGATTGAAGGGAGCTAAAGAAAAGCTGCTCATCAAAAGAATATTGCGAGCATCTATAGCTTTTGCCTCTGCCTTATTAATAGTGTGGAAGCGGTCTATCAAATTTCTTGAATAGCAAGGGGGAATGGGCCAAGTTTGGCCAAAACCAAGTTGGTGAGCAAAGAATTGGGGAGCCTATATTTCAACCCCAGCTTTGGCATTGGTCCCAGTCAAAATATCATGGAACAACTCCCTCCCGGTCAAAAACTGAATCCAAATGAACAGAGAGGTACTTGCACTATCTGTAACGACCCAAATTTTAAATAGTTTCAAAAATCGTTACTAAACCTTTCATTCCATAAATAATTAAAATAATAAATATCCAAAACAGAATTCATTTATGCCAAAAAAAAAAAAAACTACGAACAAGATATTGATTCATGACTAACCCGTACAAGCAAAAACTATCAAATTCATACCATAATTAATGCTATGGATGTGAAGGAACACAAATGAGGGTGTGGGGGTGGCAGGGAATCATTGTGTTGACCCTAAATTTCCATCATTTTGGGGAAAATCAAAGCAAAGTACAAACATAGGCATGCAAGCTATTAAATTCTTTCTTCTTAACGTATATGAAAGAACAGATTTGCAAATCGATAGGAAGGAAAATAACATTTAGTTCAAACTTCTATTTAAAAATCATAAAATACGTATATTCATCTGCAACTAACATGAACGAGAATTTATTCGTAAATAAATAAATGTTTACTGCAATAAACTGAAAATAAATAAATATTACGTGCTAACTTAGATCTTTATTTGGCGAAACAAGACGCAACCACACCTTCGAACCACCACGCTCCAACACGACCCGATCTAACCTGTGAGGAGTAGGAAAAGGGTGAGTATATGGGAATACTCAGTAGGGTACGAGAAATTGTGCAATCCCAATTGAAAATATTAAATCACGCGTCAAAATATCATACCGTCATATCATATCTTTAGAACCGGTAAGAGCTCATATCATATCATATTTTTGGTACCGGATGGCCATAACATACATATCAAAATCACATTACACATATCATAACTTTCATAAGTATAATATTTATCAAACATGAAGAAATAATTTAAATGGGACAACCCACTTGCACCTCGTAATCAAAACTTGTTAGATAACTTAAATAATGAAAGGCAAAAATCCAAAATCTTTTTCCAAAACTTTTGCTTTCGATTACTGCTGCCAGAAACGTATTTCTTTTTCTTCTTTATGCTTTGGAAATAAAAGTAGGCTGAAGTCTGACTTTTGCTGAGTATTTGAAATAAAAAAAATAAAAGAATCCTGATGCAACTAGAAGTGGAAATCGTGCTACACAAGGAATAGGATAATAATGATTATACAAAAAGTTGGATAAGGATTTGAATTTGGAATAATATCAAATACAATATTTTCTAACAAATCACGTGCTTGCCATAACAATCCAAAACCATAAATTATAATAAAAAAATAAAATATCTCACAACTTTCCTCTTTCTCTCTCCACGTGAATTCTTCCAAAAAAAGTAATAAAAATAATATTTTAATGTTATATCTTCCGGCTTCGATAACTTGGGCTCGACTAACCCAAATAAATTTTTTCTCGAGTCTAAAATGCGTCTTTAATTATTATCTATCCAACGAGCCCAATATCCGTATACTTATCATCGTCCCGTCAATATTTATATTTTAATCTAAATATTATTAAAGCTTACTTTACATACACTTTAGTCCCTAAACCTTCAATACATTAAAAATATAGCATAAATGAAATTAAATTATATTCTATAAAATTTCGGGATATTATACTATCCATAGTAGATGGAGGTTGTACATAATCCGGAGTCAAAAAGGGAAGAAAAGGAAAGAAGGAAGGGATTGAATCCAAAGTATAAAAGAATGAAAAAATGTCCTTTCTGGACATATTTACAGGAGTCAAGGAATCAATGGCTAGCCCATAGCAACTAGCAGAAGGACTGGAAAAAGATGGAGCACCAAGCGATGGAAAATAGGCTCTCAACCACATTTGAGTGAACCAAAGAGGCCCACTGCCAGTGGGAGATGCACCATTCTTCAATTGGGATTGAAGAGAAGTCATGCCTCTATAGAGGGCAACTAAAAAGAGAGAACACAAATTCAGAGGCCTACCTCGCGCCAATTCGTGCGCTATGGATAAATAACTTATGGAGGGCTTTATGCTTGGCACACACAAAACGTATTTACAAAACCAAATCAGAAGAAAGGCCACACGCTCAGCATGGGAAGGCTGGTTATGATAGGTTTGCAGGTTTGAATAAAACTCGGTGAATTTTCTTTCAAATTTTGGGGAGACACCAGAAATCAAAATACCAGGAAAAATGGTATCGCCCAAAGGTGGCAGATTTACTAGGGTCCCAACATCTCTTAAGGTAATGGACATGGGGCTAAGAGGAAAAATAAAAGTATTATACTCAGAAGACCAAAAACTTAAA
This sequence comes from Olea europaea var. sylvestris, assembly GCF_002742605.1. Taxonomy (NCBI): domain Eukaryota; kingdom Viridiplantae; phylum Streptophyta; class Magnoliopsida; order Lamiales; family Oleaceae; genus Olea; species Olea europaea. Next base: position 170,199 of record NW_019265580.1, read on the forward strand.
GCGATTGGAAAAAGTGCTGAATCAAAAATAGGGGGTTGAAGAGAGATTTCTAACAAATCAGAAATCCTAGCATTATCAAAAATTGCCTTAGTAGGACCATGGTCCACAAGGCGAGCGTGCTACCTACGGAAAACGACATCAGATTTAGGCCAAGTGTGAATACCTCTTTCGCGAAGTGGCCCCAGCGGTAAAGAGTTTAGAAACGGAGGGCCTTAAGTACAAGGGAATAGCTGACCGACCGCCGCTTGTTCGACGGCCTCGACGTTGTTGAATGAAGGACCTAGATAGAACTCTTTGAGTTCAATATTGGCTGGTGCAAGGAAGTTCGGAGTTATATATGGCCGAGTGAGGAGTCTTTGGAAGTTTTCGAAGCTGAAGAAGTCACCAGACTGGGATTGTGAAGGGTCATTAGGGATGAAATAGAGTTTTTTAGAGTTACGTAACAGAGAAGCAAGGAGATGAACAGTAATACTGCGAGAGAGAAGCACGAAAAAATGAGGTGTGATTTAGTGGTGCAATGAAATGGCATATTTGGGGGTTATAAGGGTTTGCAAACGTCATACCTTTTCAAGCTATGGAAGAAAACAATGATTGAAATTCTTGAAAATTTCGAATGTTGCTGGGAAACGCAAAGTGAATATGGCAAAAATTAATAATTGGTATTAATTCTGCCATATTGGGGGGTAATTGTTGACACACAAAAAGTTCAGCCCAAGTCGAATAGCCCAAGGAATGAAGCCCAATTGGAAGATCCCCAAAATCAAATAGCCCAAAGAACGACCCAATCAGGCAATGCAGGATAAAGGCCCAAATAGGGAAGCCCATGAACGCGGTAATACCATTACCCAAGGTTACAAGTCGCCCAAGATTTGAGTAAATGGATTGCCATGCAGTCGCCCAGAACCGTGCCCCTGTTCTCGTCCAAACCTTCGAGTCGCCCAGGATCTTAGCAAACGTAAGATGTTATGGTTACTCAAAGGTGCGGTTAACGAAGCAGTTATTGAGTAGCCCTATCACGTTCCACGATTCAAGGAATTCAATTGAAAACGGTTGAACGGCAAAAAATAATGACAGAAGTTGGAGAAGGCAGTTCCATGACAAGTTGGCCACTACGAGGAAAGTGGACAGTTATAGAGCGATTAAGAAAATTTTAAACAGTTGATCATGAAGAGATCATCCAGGGAGTATAAAAGGAAGAAAAAACATAGAGCAAAAGACCCCGAATCAAGCACTCTCAAGCAGAGAATATGTAACTTTAAATTTTTTAGTTTAGATTTAAACACTTCTTTGCAGTAACTCGTGTGCTTGCGCCCCTTGGAGGCATTCTGTTTTTATTTTCCAATTCTAAAGTCATCGCCAATAAAAACACCCCTTTTGGGACTTTGTCTCAAGAGGTTTGTCTCTTACACAATCGTCTGATCCCTTTTTAATTATTAGCGACTAACCCGCGCGAAACAGATATATTGATTAAAGTGCTAATTAATTGTCATTATTATTGGAGCTTATAACTATAATGTCCATAGTTCCTCTTGTTGACTCCATTAAAATTACATGAACATTAATTTAGTTGGGTTAGATTAATTAATTTAGAGTTATGAATTTTGAATTAATTTTCACACATTAATTAATTGGATTAATTTCATTTTAAATAATATGATTATTTACATTAAAAGTTAATTATACAGTTTGATAATGATCACATTATTATCTGCAATATAGAATGTCCATTTAAATTCAATCACATATGGTTAATGATAAATAATTAAAAGTTAATTATACAATGTGATAATGATCATATTATTATCTGTGACATGGAGTGTCCATTTAAATTCAATCATATATGGATAATGATAAATAATTGAAAGTGTTGTAAAAATGAAGAAAACAGAGAGAAATCAATAAATTTGAGTTTTTAATTAAGAATCAAAGTCCTGTATTTATATGACAGAATTAGAGATACAATAGTAATTATTTTTAGGGTTGCAGAGGTGTAATTATCATTCACCTATAAAACCTAATAATCTTTCCTTTTACAACACTCTCCCTTGAATGCCACATTACAAAATATCTGTCTTGTTAAAACCTTATTTGATAAAAATTCAATGGGAAAAAAATCAAACGAAGGAAAAAGAGTACAGTTATTTTGGAGTATAAAAATAAATCCTGCCTCATTAAAACCTTACTATGAAAATCCAGTGAGACAAAACCTAAGTTAAGCAAAAGAGTACAGCTACTCCCCCTGATGTTGATCACTGAAATCTTTGAGTCGATGCATTCCAATCTCATGAACTAATTTCTTAAATGTAGTTGTTGGCAGTGCTTTTGTGAATAAATCGACCACATTGTCATTTGAGTGAATTTGTTGGATATCGATATCGTCATTCTTTTGAAGCACATGTGTATGAAATTTTTTTGGAGAAATATGTTTCGTCCTATCACCTTTGATATAGCTTCCTCTGAGTTGTGCAATACAAGCTACATTATTTTCATACAAAATTGTTGGACTATCATTTGTTGAAATTAATCTGCATGATGCTTGGATATGATGGGTCATGTTTCTCAACCATACACATTCTCGGCCTGCTTCATGGATTGCAATAATTTCAGAATGATTTGAAGATATAGCTCTCAAGGATTGCTTCACGGATCTCCATAATATAGTCATTCCTCCACGTGTAAACACATAACCTATTTGCGATTTAGCTTTATGTGGGTCAAATAGATAACCTGCATCTGCATATCCCACTAAAGCAGATCCCGACTTTTGAGTATAAAATAATCCCAAATCAATAGTACCCTTTAGGTAACGAAAAATATGTTTAACACCATTCCAATGTCTTTGAGTTTGTGTAGAACTATATCATACAAGGAGATTTACAGAAAAACTATGTTGGGTCGAGTGCAATTTACAAGATAAGTTAATGCTCCATTGCACTACGATATGATACTTCAGGATCAAGAACTTTTTCTCCATCTTCGAGTGGACGAAATGGATCTTTTTTCACATCAAGTGATCCAACAACCATAGGTGATGCCAATGGATGTGTATTATCCATGTAAAAACGTTTTAAAACTTGGTGAACAAATAATCAATCTGCGAAATGTTCAATTTGCAATCCAAGACAAAATTTGGTTTTTCTTAAATCCTTCATCTCAAATTCATTTTTCAAATAATCAGCAATTTTGTTGAGCTCTTCAGGAGTTCCAATTAAATTTAAATTATCAATATAAACCGCCACAATTGTAAATCCACTATTTGTTTTCTTTGTGAAAACACATGGGTAGATATCGTCATTTTTATAACCCTCATTTAACAAATATTCGCTAAAGCGATTATACCACATGCGTCCAGATTGTTTTAATCCATATAATGATTTTAAAATTTAATTGAGAATATAGTTCTCAGATATGTATCGTTTGTTCCTGCTACCTTAAGTCCTTCGGGGACTTTCATAAATATATCACTATTAAGTGAACCATACAAATATGCGGTTATTACATCCATAAGGTGCATATCAATCTTTTATGATACGGTTAAACTAATTAAGAATCTAAAAGTGATAGTGTCCATTACGGAAGAATATGTTTCCTCATAATCAATTCCTAGTCTTTATGAGAAACCTTGAGCTGCTAGTCGAGTTTTGTACCTTGTGATTTCATTATTTTCATTTCTCTTTCGTACAAAGACCCATTTGTATCTAACATGAATTACACTTTCAAGTGTTTGAACTACAAGTTCAAACACTTTTCGTTTCTCCAAAGAATTCAATTCCGCTTGTATGACTTCTTTTAATTTTGGCCAATCATTTCTATTTTGACAGTCTTTAACCGACTGTAGTTCAGGATTCTCATTTTGTATAATATCAAGAACCACATTAAATGCGAAAATATTGTCTATAACAACATTGTTTCGTTCCCATAATTTATGAGGTAACATATAATTTATTGAAATCTCATTATTCTTGAACACTTATAGTTCTTTAGGAATCGTATTCTCAATATCTGATTGATCAATCTTTTGTAATGTAACTTCATCTGAAATTTTTGGTTGGTTTTTCTCATGCACTTTTCTTTTTCGAGGTGCAGAGTCTTTTGAATCAACTGGTCAACCACGCTTCTAGCGTATTTGAAATTCATTTGCTACAGCAGATTGTCCTACAGGGACATCAATTTTTGCTAGAATATTTTCTCCTGAAACATATGACTTTGTCACTTTTCTTGTGTCAACAAATACATCAGGTAATTGATTTGCAACTCTTTGCAAATGAATAATTTTTTCAACCTCTTGCTCACATTGATTGCTACGGAGATAAAAATGAGATAGAGCTGTTTCATTCTAAGAAATTTTACCTTGTTTTCAGGATGTAGTTTTTCTCCTCCCAAAGTTGGGAAAGTCATTTCATCAAAATGACAATCTGCAAAACGTGCGGTAAATAAATCACCCATTAAAGATTCAAGATACCTAATAATTGATGATGAATCAAAACCCACATAAATCCCAAATCTTCGTTGGGGACTCATTTTAGTACATTGTGGGGTTGAAATGGGGACTTGGACTGCGCAACCAAAAATCCATAGGTGAAAAATATCAGGTTCGTGACCAAGTGCTAGTTGCAAAGGTAAATATTGATAATATGCAATTGGTCTAATATGAACCAATGATACAGCATGTAATATGGCATGACCCCAAACAGAAGCTGAGAGTTTTGTTTTCATAAGTAATGATCTAGCAATAAGTTGTAGGCATTTAATAAACGACTCTGCCAAACCATTTCGTGTATGGATATGTGCAACTGAATGTTCAATTACAATCTCGATTGACATACAATAATTATCGAATTCTTGTGACCTAAATTTACCAGCATTGTCAAGGTGAATAATTTTAATTGAGTAATCAAGAAATTGCGTTCTTAATTTTATAATTTGAGCAAGTATTCTAGTAAATGCTACATTCCTAGTGGAAAGTAGGCAAACATGTGATCACCTAGCAGAGGAGTCAATTAATACCATAAAATAACAAAATGGTCCACATGGTGGGTGTATTGGCCCACATATATCGCCATGAACTCTTTCCAAGAAAGTTGAAGACTCAATATTGACCTTTGTAGTTGAAGGTCTAATGACTAACTTCTCTTACGAACAAGTTACACATGAATAATCATTAGGTAAATGAATCTTCTGATTCTTTAAAGGATGTCCATGTGAGTTGCTTATTATTCGATGCATCATTATAACTCCTGGATATCCAAATCGATCATGCCAAAGTATAAAACCTTTTGGGTCAACGAACTTCTAGTTCGTGACATTATTTGATTCAATCATTTTTATAAATGTATAATACAAGCCAGATGGGAATGTATGAAAATTTTCTTTTATCTGCTTTTGACCAAATACAAAAAAAGTTATGCAAAAATATTCGATATTATTTTGTTGTGTCGTCTCAATAAGATATCCATTGCAACGGATATCTTTAAAACTAAGCAAATATCTTCTGGATTTGCTAGAATAAAGTGCATCGTCAATATATAATTTTGTATTATTTTGTAAAATAATTCAAGCTCTTCCGGAGCCTTCAACGATAGTCGATACACCTGATATTGTATTGACATTATTCTCTTTTAACGTTAAGTCCAAAAAATATTTTTTATCTTGAAGAATAGTATGTGTAGTTGCATTATCAATCAAGCAGGTGTTTTGACAATCCATCATGTATCTATGAATATAACAAAATAGATATATTTTAAAAAAAGTTGAATTTAAATTCAAAATGTAAGCACAAATAATACTGTGAAATTAACAATGCATAATAAAGTTCAAAATTTTTTGCGAAAAGTAAAAACATATTTCAAACTAAATTTCTAAAATAAAGGGAAATATTAGAAAAAAAAAAACCTAATCTATACCTTTCATCACACCACCCCGAATCAAATGATCAATATTTTCATTTGGTTTAGGAAAGAAATCGGAGACATCCAAATGAGTCACATCAATTGGACCATCATGGTCAGCAAAACTTGTCTCCACTTTTTCCTTTCCCTTCATTGATTTTTGATAGAGATCCACAAAATATTTTGCCGTACGATAGGTACGTGTCCAGTGTCCTTTCATTCTACATCTAAAACAACTTTTTTCATGTACCTTTTTAGGTGTGCTACTTTCGTTTACTTTGTGCCTTTTGAAATTTTTGCCTTATTGTTGATAACTTTGTTGATTATTTCCTCCATAGTTTACTCCGTGTCCACGTCCACGTCCATGTCGTTGTCTTGATATTGCATTTCCTTCAGGTCATGCAATATCATTTGCTTCAAGTAATGGTACAGAATAAGTTGGACGTAACCCATGATTTTTCATTAGCAGTTCATTATTATGTTCAACAATAAGCAGGCAAGATATAAGTTTTGAGTACTTCTTGAAACCACGCTAGCAATATTGTTGCTGCAGGAGCACATTCAAGGCGTGAAAGGTAGAAAATGTTTTCTCCAATATATTTTCATTAGTAATTTTTTCTCCACATAATGTTAATTCTGAACATATTCTGAACAATTCAAAATTGTACTCGCGAACAGTCTTGAAATCTTGCAAATGAAGGTACATCCACTCATAACAAGCTTTGGAGAGGACTATAGTCCTTTAATGATCAAATCTTTCAGTTAATTTTTTTCAAAGAACCTATGGATCTTTCTCAGTAAGATATTCAATTTTCAGTCCATCGTGAAATGATGACGAAGGAAGATGAGTGCTTTTACATCATCCTGTAGGGATTCTTTATTTCCTTCTTTTATTATCTTTCCCAAACCTTTTGAGACAAGATGCATATTAGCATCAAGTACTCATGATAAATAATTTTTATCAGAGATGTCAAGTGCAACAAACTCAAATTTTGTGATGTTTGTCATTTGATTAACTACACAATAAAGTAAAAGAAAATATAATTAGTTTCGAAGAATAAGATAAAACTTCATATAATAATTAATCAAGTAGACATTATTAAAATGACATAAATTACGTATTTTCCTTCAGGGATAAACACTAAAATAAAAATTCTTCGAAACATATGCTACTTCAGGAGCACATTGTATTTTATTATTATTTTTTCAAAATTAATATGTCAATATTCTTCTGAAATATCGAAAAATATTATTTATGCTCTTCAGGAGTAAGTAATATTCTCCAACAATATTAATTATAATATTGTGCTGCTTCAGGAGCAACAAAATTTTATAACAAAAATTTGATGATTAATTGAACAATAATTAAAATTACTGAATAATTAAATTTTCTTACCAAATTTACACGGAGATACATGAATACAACAAAAAATTATTCATGATGGCAATAATTAATGAGGATGACACGTGGAATGATCAAATCAAATCATAAATAACGATTGATACCAAAAGCTATAAAAATAGTTTAGACTATATCATATGTCAAACAGCAGAATTGATGATCAGAATTCACGTGTAAACCAAATAAACAATTAATTTGGCAATTCCAAGTAAATTGAAGGCAGGAACACAGGATGATGTGTAAACCAATACAGGGCTTTGGTAGACATGCTACAGGTTGAATATTCATCACTACACGTTTGACGGTGATTAAAGAAGCAGACGAAAAAGGCATTACACAAATAATATTTTTTATGTTTAAAGGCAAAAGCAACAAATTGATTGTACCGAATTGTTAGGCACGAATTGACGGCAACTGTGATGCATGAATAATTAGACATGATTTTTACCCAATATACAGACGTGAGTTGGATGCATGAATTGATAAAAAAAATCACATGTTATCAAATTAATTTCGATACATGTGATAGATGATTATGTTTTATTTTGTTAAATTACTATCTTTACAAATTTTGAAGAATTAAGTGTTCGTACTGATAACGTGTTGTAGAAATGAAGAAAACAGAGAGGTCAATAAAATTGTGTGTTTTATTAAAAATCAAAGCCATGTATTTATATGGCAGGATACAATAGTAATTATTTCTAGGACTGCAGGGGTGTAATTATCATTTACCTCTAAATCCTAATAATCTTTCCTTTTACAACAAAAAGTTCATTATACAATGTGATAATGATCACATTATTATTTGCAACATGGAGTGTCCATTTAAATTGAATCACGTGTTTAATCATAAATAATTAAAAGTTAATTATTTACATTGATTTTGAATTGTTTCTCTCACGATAAAGTGGCGCCACCTCATCCTAATGATAGGTGTGATTTTTTTTAAATTAAATTGTTAATTGAAAAATTAAAATAAAGCTATATTTTTCAACAATACATAGGACTCTTCAAATACTTAGAGAAGGAACATACAAACACATGGAAATTTATGTGAAATATTTTTCTAGAAGTTCTTTCTCTTCTTCTCGTGTGTTGAGAACCCAAAAAGAACCATAAAGTGAGTGTGAGAATCAAACCAAAATTCGCAACGTCCATTCGTTTGTTTCTTGTAATCGGAGATACATCAAGAAAGAATTGTAGAGCTTTTGGGAGACCGATAATTTCAAGAAGGAGTTCAAGATTTGCATCCTTGACAATCGTCAGTATAATTCTCATCTCTTCCTTAATGACATGTACATTAAGTTAATATGTGTATTGTTTCATTAAAAAGAAAAAAAAAATATGATAGCTATTTCTTTCCGTATTATTATTATTATTATTATTATTATTATTATTATTATTTTGCTAAAATGGTTTTCAAAACAACATATTTTTCATCCGCCACCACTACTAAAAATCACCTTGTACGATAATTTTTTCTGCTGCAATAGCTATTTAAAAATGGGTATACCGTGTCTAATATAATTGTTTAACATTCGTATTTTTCACCTATGGATTATTAGCAATAGAATGTTTGTCGGTAAAGCTGATGGCTCTTTACCAACTGATATTTTGTGTCTAATGTAGTTGTTTAACATTTATATCTTTCATTTGCGGATCATTAGCAATGGAATTTTCTTTGGTAAGACTGATAGCTCATTGTCAATGTATATTCTGTGCCAAATGTAGACATTTAACATTTATATCTTTTACCTACAAATTATTAGCAACAAATTTTTAGTCGGTAAAGCCAATAACTCTTTATCAATGGATATTCCGTGCCTAATGTAATCGTTTAACATTTATATCTTTCACCTAAAGATTATTAGCAACATAGTTTTAATTGGTAAATGTGATATCTCTTATTAACGGATACTCTGTGCCTAATGTAGTCGTTTATTTTTGTATCTTTCACCTACGGATAATCCGTGGTTGACATAAACCAATTTTTTTTTAAAAATTTCAAACATGGTGATTCACTCGTACAACAAAACTAGAAAAGATGAATCTAATCACACATGAAAATTTTGGAGACGAAGTGGTTTACCCCCTATAGGTTATCTCTTTCGCCATGAAATGTGTGTTTGGAAAGGAAAGTAAGTAGTTTAGCATCAACTGTAAAATCTTTCAAATCTAAGTTGATACTTTAAGTTTAATTTCATGTGCTTGAATACTTTTAACAGAAGAAAAGAAATTATAGAGCAAAATTTTATTTATTTTGTTGTCAATGGGAACTAACGTCGAATATATTTCGATCATAGCATCATAATAGTAAAATTCAAAACTTGTTCATTACGTGCTTAAATCAATTTTAGTATGGCTGTATATGTCTAATATTATAATAGACAACGTATACTTTTTAATCATCATGTCTTTTAATTTATAACATTACTTTAACTGTATTTAGCGTTTAGTAATTTTTTCTAGTAAAATTCACTCATTGCATGAGGTCAAATCGTTGCCTTCGTCTTTATCTTTTATTCTTCAATTTCTATAAAGTGCTTATTTGATAAAGTTTTTATTTGATAACGAAATAGTTAAATTTCATTATTTATCACTCATTTTATTGAGTTCAAAACTTTTGTACATTTTTTCACCACATTTCACAGTACCAATGATCTTTTATTAATATCAAGCCTAAATATCATTTCTTCTTTCATTTAATCTAACGCGGATGGACGGGGGAGGAGGGCATACTATTTGTAATGATTTCATCATTCACAATAAATAATCAATAAAAAGAAAAAGCCTTTCGAATTCAAAAAAAACTCTCAGTGATCTTTTTCCCTTTTGAAAGTCCCAAAAGCCCTGTCGACATTTTCGGACCTTCAAAGGATGTTATGCATTGCCACTATCCCAACCGCGACAGTTGTCTGTACCTGAAAAAATAATGCAACATTCAATCTAGAATTTTCCATCGCTATTTCTAATCATCAAAAGCCCTGTGAATAATGTTTCTACTAGAAGAGTGATTGTAGTTGATTTTTTTCCTAAATTTCAAAACCTTCTTCAATGGTGATTTGTCCAATTCTAGAATTTTTGGAAATAATATCTAACATTCAACACTTATACACGGGGTGATATATCCAAGCTTATGTTCGAATCCCAATTCCAGTTCCTATTTTTCTTTTATGAACTGGACTGGAACCTCTACTTCGAAAGGTTCAATTACTATTACAATGACATCTAACTAATGTTGGAGTTTCTATATATTGCAATATACACGAAACTTGAATGAAAATTGTAGTACTTGATGCCGAAAACAGAAAATGTATTTTAAGTTGTGATTTAACACTGCATGAATGCAAGTATCGATACTAACATGACAAATTTGTTAACCTAATATATTTAGTTATGTTATAATTAATAATATTAATTTTAAATAATATTTTAGAATAATTTTATATTGTACAAAAATCATTTTAAATAATTTTCAATAATAATTATAAAGTATAACATACAAAAATTATACAATAAATTATATTACTAATTACTAACTTCATTTCATTTATATATGCTAAATTTTCTTATTTTCTTATCCTAATTATATAGTCATTTTTTCTGTTGAGAATTTTTTTGTTTGTTTACTAATATATCATTATTTAATTTGTTTAGTTATAACCAATTTTCTCCACTTAGTCTTGAAATTATACAAATATAAATAAGGTAAACTAGGAGATTTTTTGGCAAACATTATTTTTTCAATAACATTAAATAAGATTTCTTAATTCATATGAAAAACAAAATCGGCCTATATCAATAGGTGAGGAGTAATAAATATGCATTTATTAATAATTTAATTAATATTAAAAAAGAAAAATTATATCCTAATTTGAAACCATCCCTCACTCTAAAAATTTCACCATACTATAAAAATTTCATTTTCCCCGTCTGTTCTCAAGCATATCTCCTCGTATCCATTACTGTATAAGTATTGCTCTACATCGACGGAAACTTTTCCCTATTACTAGTCAATGGAAATGGAGTCTCCATTCAAGGCAAATTTATTAAAAGGCAAAGTAGCATAACTGAATGGAGGTGGGTCGGGTATCGAGTTCGAGATCTCAATCCAATTTGGAAAATATCGAGCGTCCGTAGCTATTATGTGTCATCGAAAGAGCGTTCTTGACTTTTGTCTCTGCCCTCCAATCCTTGCGGCCTGAGCACTCTTACTGGACACTGCATCGTGAACACAACAGTCTTGGGTATCGTCGTAAGGGCTTGCTCTGTTGGTGCCGTGAGATGGAATGACTGACTTGGGGATATATTTGGATAAACTGGGCTGTTTGGTGATGGGCTGAGCATCGGTGGCTGGGAATTATAGTTTTAGGTTCTAATTTGGCCATTCCACAATTGGGCTCGCCATAAGGAGTCATTATGGTCCTCAACCCGTTGGGTCATTTCCATGATCTAGCCCAATCCTTGCGGCCTGATCATTCTTACTTCGGCCCTAATTGCCGGCTTAAGCCTGTTTATGAAGTTTCACTCCAACACAACTTCTTGAATCTCCATCAGGGTGCGACGAGGATCTCAAACATTCGACAGCAATCTCTAATGATTCGATCTTGGTCCAACTTTTGATTTTGACTAAATGAAATGGGTTAAAACAATCTGACCTCTTTAAAAGAATTTCATCCTCGAAATTCAATTGGAAACTGACCAGGGCAACGCAAGGGAAAAGTATTGCATGTTATCTACTATGCCAGCAAAACATTGGTTCAAAGGAGATGCTAGCAGTGGTTTTTGGGTTTGACAAATTCTGTTCCTATTTGATTGGTTCAAAGGTGATAGTCTATATAGATTATGCAGCTTTGAAGTATTTGTTTGAGAAGAAGGACGCGAAACCAAGACTGGTTCGATGGGTTCTATTGCTACAAGAGTTTGACATTGACATCCATGATAAAAAAGGAACATAAAATTAGGTAGTAGATCATTTATCGAGGTTAGAATAGTCACAGGAGTCGGATGAGGTAGACATCAATGAAATATTTCTAGATGAACAGTTATTGCAAGTGGATAAAGCACCGTGGTACACAGACATCGTCAATTACTTAGCAGGTGGTTATGTGGATCTAGATCTTACCTACCATAAAAAAAAGAAGTTGCTAGATGAACCCAAGTTCTATTATTGGGATGATCCAAACTTATATAGAAGAGGGGTGGACAAATTATCAGGAGATGTTGCCAGATGATGAGATGAAACCGATCCTTTCAAAGGTTTGTGCTTCAGTTTATGGAGGACACTTTGGCCACCACTAAAACAGCAGTAAAGGTGCTTCAATGTTAAGGTTGGCAACGGTTTGGTTCGGGGTTGGTTCGGTCAAAATCATCACCGAACCATCAATTTTTTGACTATACGATATCCACGTAAGTCGGTTAGATTCGTATCTCGATTGGGCTCGATTCAGGTGATTAATAACTACGAACAGGGACAAATCTAGGATTTTGACCCAGCTAGAGAAATTATTGATCGTTGACCGTCAACAGTCAACAGCCATATAATGATGTCATTTATTAATATCAAATTAAATAATACTAAATTTTATTCTATCTATATATAAATACACTAAAACGTAAAAATCGTATATTTTATATCAAATTACAGTGCAATACAATCCGATATAATATAAAATAAATAATACATGAGATTTTTTTTTGTGTTATCGATGCTTAATAAATCATTTGCTCGACTGGAAATAGTTATGGGTTTAGATGCACCAATACAAGAACTAGGTTAGGACATCGATTGAAAAAATAATTCTAGAATCTGTATTAGAATTAAAATTAATTTTAAAATATAGCTAAAGTTTCAATTTTCAATTCCCAACACCATTCTATCATAGATTATAAATTCTCCAATTTCTCATTTTTAATTTTAACAAATCACATAATCACATTTCACAATACTTAAGTTAATTTTTAATATCACAATTCAGAGTTGATATATTCGTTCTATTGCTACAAGAGTTTGACATTGACATCCATGATAAAAAAGGAACATAAAATTAGGTAGTAGATCATTTATCGAGGTTAGAATAGTCACAGGAGTCGGATGAGGTAGACATCAATGAAATATTTCTAGATGAACAGTTATTGCAATTGGATAAAGCACCGTGGTACACAGACATCGTCAATTACTTAGCAGGTGGTTATGTGGATCTAGATCTTACCTACCATAAAAAAAAGAAGTTGCTAGATGAACCCAAGTTCTATTATTGGGATGATCCAAACTTATATAGAAGAGGGGTGGACAAATTATCAGGAGATGTTGCCAGATGATGAGATGAAACCGATCCTTTCAAAGGTTTGTGCTTCAGTTTATGGAGGACACTTTGGCCACCACTAAAACAGCAGTAAAGGTGCTTCAATGTTAAGGTTGGCAACGGTTTGGTTCGGGGTTGGTTCGGTCAAAATCATCACCGAACCATCAATTTTTTGACTATACGATATCCACGTAAGTCGGTTAGATTCGTATCTCGATTGGGCTCGATTCAGGCGATTAATAACTACGAACAGGGACAAATCTAGGATTTTGACCCAGCTAGAGAAATTATTGATCGTTGACCGTCAACAGTCAACAGCCATATAATGATGTCATTTATTAATATCAAATTAAATAATACTAAATTTTATTCTATCTATATATAAATACACTAAAACGTAAAAATCGTATATTTTATATCAAATTACAGTGCAATACAATCCGATATAATATAAAATAAATAATACATGAGATTTTTTTTTGTGTTATCGATGCTTAATAAATCATTTGCTCGACTGGAAATAGTTATGGGTTTAGATGCACCAATACAAGAACTAGGTTAGGACATCGATTGAAAAAATAATTCTAGAATCTGTATTAGAATTAAAATTAATTTTAAAATATAGCTAAAGTTTCAATTTTCAATTCCCAACACCATTCTATCATAGATTATAAATTCTCCAATTTCTCATTTTTAATTTTAACAAATCACATAATCACATTTCACAATACTTAAGTTAATTTTTAATATCACAATTCAGAGTTGATATATTCTCAAATTCTCATAAAACACATAAATAAATAAAAAACACAATACTAAGTCAATTTAACAAATAATATCCCAAATGAAAATGTAAACAATATCCCAATTTCCAAATACAAAATTCGAATTTAACAAACAGTATTATCAGCATAACAATACTAAAAAATATCATTGTCCCTTTATCCTTATGCATCGAACTTGATTTTTACTCAATAACTCAAAAGCTCTAACCTCAATTCATATTCAATCTTCGTTCATAGAAAGAATAATAGAACGCCCAATTGCCCAATTATATTTTTTAACAGGTACTTATAATAAAAAAGTTAACAGGTAATCGGTTCAAGGTGGGTCGATGGCGTAAATACCATACCCGCCTCGCCCTAAACCGGGTCATTAAAATCAAATACCATACTCACTCCATTGTACCATCGGTTCGATTTTTTTCACCACATTCGGTTCAATTATCTGCGATTTTTGATTTCGATGCTTTGAATTGCCATCCTTATTCAATGTGGTTTTTTTTAGCCTACATTATTCAAGGACTGCTACAGTTTTTGCAAGTCATGTGATAAGTGTCAGAGACAGGTAACATATCAGCTCGTCACGAGATACCACTTAACAACATTCTGGAGGTGGAAATATTTAATGTCTTGGCAATTGATTTTATGGGTCATTTTCCATCTTCATACAACAATATGTACATCTTAGTGGCAATGGACTATGTCCCCAAATGGGTGAAAGCTAAAGTATTGCTTACAAATGATGCAAGGGTTGTGGTAGACTTCATTAAAAAACATATCTTTAACCGCTATGGATCACTAGGGCTATAATAAGTGATAGTGGAACTCACTTCCGCAATCGATTATTCCGGTCAGTGTTGTATAAGTACGGGGTACAACATCGAATAGCCACTCCTTACCACCCTCAAACAAGTGGAAGGTGGAAACATCTAACAGACAATTGAAAAGAATTCTGGAGCTCACTGTGAATAAGTCCCGAAAAGATTGGTCAAAGAAATTTGGTGATGCTTTATGGGTATATCACAAAGCGTATGAGACACCTATTGGAATGTCCTCATATCAACTAGTCTTTGGAAAAGCATGCCACCTACCAGCAGAGTTTGAATACAAAGTATACTGGGGTTTGAAGTAGTTGAACATGAACCTTGAAAAGGTTGGAGAAACAAGAATTCTACAATTGTATGAATTGGAAGAATTAAAAAGAGAAACTTACGAGAATGCTTCTATCTACAAAGAAAGGACAAAATAGTGGCATGATAAAAATATTCATCAATGAATTTTTAGAGTAAGAGATTAAGTGTTACTGTATAACTCCAGGCTTAAACTCTTCCCAGGAAAGTTAAAATCCAAGTGGTCCGGACCTTTCATGGTTACCCAAATATTTTCTTATGGCACAGTTGATTGCACCACTCAACAAAGGGAAAAGCACTACATAAAAGAGTTTTCCATCGCCAAAGAGAGACTTGAACTGGTTGTTCCAGATTAACCACGACACAAAGTCTAGCGAATGACATAAAAGAAACACTTTTTAGGAGGCAACCCAAGCTCTTTCTTTTGCTTATTAGTTTTTGTTTTAATCTTATTGCTCTTTTGATAATCTATGCTATAGTAATAGCATTTTTTGTTTGTTTGTGTAGTATCTAATTTCCAATGGAAGGTTACATTTTGCAAAATAGGGGATGGAATTTGAGTGTAATGAAGGAGGAGGTATATATATATATATATATATTTTGGGCAATAACGCAGCACCAAACCCCCTTCCAATCTTTTTTTTATTTTTTATTTTCTTTTAGTTATTTCTACTCCTTCAATTGTTTTCTCAACACACACTTTTATTTCACCTTAGATTTATTCAAGCCCTAGTTCATCCCATCTTCTTCTCCCTCTAACAACACTTCTCCTTTAATTTGTTTTCATCTCCTCCTCAACTCCCACAAGGGATTCCCCTCTTTTATCTCATTGCTCACATAAGGTGTTCTTTTCTCCTTCTCACATCACGCATAATACAATTTTTGCAATTATCACATATTCACATCCCTCTTCATCTACCTTTTGCTTTCAAAGTTTAATTATTGCAAGGTGTGAGTCATTTATCCACATTATTCTACACAACACATTACAAGGTATGTCATCTTATCCTCCCTACTTTCATTTTTGCACTTGCTAGTTGGTGACTATTTGTGCCTTTTTTTTTTTTTTGATAAATATGTTAAGAGGATGGATTGAGTAGTTGTTAAAAAATTCTTGACTGATGAAGAGAATGACATGAACCATATCTAAATTATGGAAATTTTAGGGGAAAAATTAGGTGCCTTCAAAGTTTTGATAAATTGCCTAAGTGAACATAGTTGAGTAAAAAGGGCTAATGTAGCCATTGTGCTTATTTACATATGTGGGAATTTCCACTAGTGTGATCGTGAATTGAAATTGAGAATAGAATACATATAATGCAAGCTAGACCACTGTACGCTCATATGGCCAGGTTTTTAGTCTTACTTTATCTTCTCTTACTATATGTCATCATTTTTGCTAATGATTTGCATTTTATAAACTTGCACAGGTACAATGTTGCCTAAAAAGAGATCTAAAGCCATAGCCTCCTCTTCCAGCTCATTCTACAGGAGTAAATTCATTAGTGTCGAGGCCGTTGAACGATATAATAACTTGGTGGTTCATAAGACTTATATACCTGAATGAGGTTATGGCGATGATATGATAGAGCAGATAGGTTGATGGAACTGGGAGGTGTTTGCCAAGCAACTAGAGGGGGACTAATTCGATTTGTAAGGGAATTCTATGCCAATGCAAATAAGCATCAAGACTTTTGGGTGTTAGTGCGAGGTAAATGGAGACCATTCGATAGAACCTCTATCGACAAGTTCTATAATTTACAATATATTGAAAATGACGAGTACTCTAGGCTTTGTGATGAGGGTGTTTACCCTAACAAGGTCATTCAGATCTTGGGCAAATCTGGTACTACATGGAAATGTTCAGAGATAGACGTAATTAACGTCCTTGCTTCTGGTTTGACTTCAGGATGTAAGGCGTGGAATCACTTCATATCTGGAAAACTTATACCTAGTAGCAATTTAAGCAAAGTAATAAAGGAACGGGCGACCCTCAATTATGCCATTCCATGCCACCTATCAATTGATGTTGGTAAAGTTATTTACAACAACATTTTGCATACTTTGATAAGGTCGACTACGGGATGTCTAGGGCAACTATCATTAATTTATGAGCTTTGTTTGAAGGGTGTGTTGTCACATACCCGATCAAAGAGGTTGTGCACCCCAAATCGGTAATCACACGAGCACAAACTTGAAAGTTCATGAGCCGATCAGAATCCACGAGTGCACCACATCCTACACAGAGCGAATGACCATCCAGATCACGCCAACCAACCTCAGCTAGTGACCCTAATACTGACCTTGTCGCTTAGCTTCATGATAGTGACTGCAAATAAACTTGATGCAAAATACAATGTGCGAGCAGTTCCATTATCAACATGAGTTCAATGTGGTCCTGGCTTCGATATACTTTGATCGGGCATTCTCTCAATTGTCTCCCCTACCTGATCACACTGCAAATCCAATTCCACCTACTCAGGACACAAATGACGAGAAAGACAATTAACGTCTTCCATCAGGTAAGTCCTCCTCCCTTTTTGTTTGTACTTTACATTGGGGACAATGGTCCAGTTAAGTTTTGGGGAGTGACATCATTTGCTTATATTGTTGAGTCTCTAAAATGTTTATGTGTGATTTTCTTTTTTTGTGTGTTTTAAAAAAAATCATATTTTGCATGCTTGTGTGTGTTAGATAGTTTTGTCAGCAATGATGAATATACTTGAGAATATGTATTAGTTTATGGATTGTGGATGAATCATATGCTCTAATTGGGCTTTTTGCTTATCCATATAAAGGGGTATAATTTTTATGCATGAGTATTAAGTTTAACGTCGTACAGGAACATGAGTGTTCATGCACATAGGCTAAAGAGATGACTTAGTTGTGTAATCTCTTAACCTACGAATGTCAATACCCATTAACCATATACATTATAGTTTGGTGCATTCTAACCGGTGAAAGAAATAATTTAAGACTTTGGTGATTCTATGCATGTGAAAAAAATTGTGTAGAGTGTCTTTAATTTTCTGATATAAGTTTGGTGATTACCAAATGCAAGAGATCTAACCCTTATAAATTTCGCTTCTTTTTATTAAAAAAAAAAAGAAAAAAGAAGAAGCATTGCACCTATTCAGTTAAACCTCATGCCTGTACCTTTTTTACTCGAGTTATTAAGTCCATAGGGGTCTCTTGAAACCTAGTATCCTTTAGTATACAGAAATTGGAGAGTTACCAATCTAACACTTGGTACGGGGGTCAAGAAGCGAAAAAAGGGGTGAGGTAATAATAAAAAAATAAATAAAAAGGGTATTTGTATTAAAAAAATGATCTTGGGGGGCCTAGATAGCTAGTAGGTTTGAATAACTATGTATAAACTAGATTGTTGAAACGCTCATAAATTGGGAGAATCACCACATGAATAAATTGTTGGCGTTGTCGATTGAACTAAACCAAATTAGAGTGGTGTAAGAAAATCATAAGCGAAAGTAAACTTTAGAATTAGACCATGGTAAGAGAATGAAAGAAACAAGTTTGGGGGTGTATGAATCTCACGAGTGAAGAAATGAAATAATTGACCGCTGAAGTTGGGAAGTGAACCAACTCGTGAATATATGACGTTACACTTGATCCTTCACACACACACCCCCTTGCTTTGCATTGTATGAGTGGAAGTTTGGTTCTTGCATTGTGATTTTGACACGGTTCATAAGTGTGATAATTTTCTCAATGTTGAGCCAAAGAGACGAGCTATCTAAATAGCTATTTGTGTGTGTATTGTCCTTTGCTGATTTTATTGTTCTATGTGTTTGTTTGCTCGAAGATTAGCAAACTGTTAAGTTCAGGGGTATTTGACGAGTTTGTTTCACTCAAGCATTTTGCACAATTTTACCTTGACTATTTGCTAAATCTTATGAGTATAGAACATTTTTAATGTGTTTGCTAGTGTTGTTTTGAAGATTAGAAAAGGTGATGCAAAAAGAGGCACTAAAGTGGATGAAGAAGCCAAAAATAAAGAATTTGGAACAAGAAGGTAGTGCCTAGGCGTTACATTGATAGCGCCCAAGCGCCACGAGATGTGAAAAACTAAGAAGTAAAGTAGAGAGGTAGGGCTTGGACGCTACAATCATAGCGCTCTGGCGCTGTCATTAGCGCTTTGATGCTATGGGTGAATTGTTTGTGGTGCTTAGACGCTGACTCCTAGCGCTTAGGTGCTGCGTCGGGGTTGTCTAGGGCACGTTTTTTGCCCATTTTGAAGTCCATAAAAACTTATTTTCTACACAAACGGGGGACACCTATAAATACAAATTTCTCACACTTTTGAAGGGGATTCACACATTATGAGGCAAGAGAACATAATTGGAGAATCAAAAGAGGAATTCAAAGTAGGAAAACATCGAGCAATAGAAGGTTTAACGCATTGATTGGAAGAGGAAGAAGATCTTGGTACAAGAATTCTAATTTTTCTTCTACACCTTTACTATAAATCTGATGATGTATTCTAAGAGAATTGATAGTTTTTCTTCTTTCATTATGAATAGTTAAATTCATTGTTATGGCGAATAATGTAACTAATTAGGACCATTTATATTTTCTTATTAAGATTCTTGGTTTTTAATTTTTCTTTGTGTTGATTTCACTATTGATTGAATGTATTAAATTACTTGATCAATAATTTGATGATTTTTGTGAATCCTTTAAGAACAGAGATATGAGTTTAGGATTTAGACCATACAGTGAAATCCGGTAAATTGGTGTAACGAGTAGAGATACTTATGCCAATTATTGCTATTATAATTAAATTTCTAGGATGAAGAACTCGTTTAACTAATTAGATTTGTATATAGATATGAACTTCAATTAGTTGAATAGACTCAATAAGAACTCGAGATGGGTAAATTGAATACAATAGGAGAATTCGACCGAACACTACATTAGATAAGGATCTTGATTTAAGATCTAAAGGTGATCAATATGTGAAACTATTCAGCCCTAACATTCTTTCATAATTTGATTTCCAACCTAATCGTGTGTACATTCATTTATTTTCTAGCATTTTTTTTCATCAATTAGTGGTAGAAAAAATTGAATTAAGTGCTAGAGTATAGTTCTCATGGGATCGACAATTCGGACTCTTATGTCCACTTACTACTTGTTTCAATCCGTACGCTTACGAAAATAAATTTGACAGGAGTCTTGCTCGAAACGAAGAAAATTTTAAGTTTCGGGGTATTTGACATGATATTTTACATGCTTGTGTGTGCTTTTAAACTTGATAATAATTGATAATTGTGTGAATTTTTAATAAATTTAGTGTTAATATGAGAATTGTATGTAAAACCTAGACTTGTATCCATTTTACATAAATAAAGACAATTTTGAGCTTAATTAGAGTTGATTATGATCAATTAAAGGCTAACCGCATTTCACATGATTGATAAGAAGTTTTTACCTAGTAATAAGAAGAAATTCACAAGTTTTGAAAATGAATCAACATTTGAAAAGTTTGGAGACTAAATTATACATTTTTAAAGATTGTAGAAAGCCAAGTCTTTTAAAACGGAGAGTTTAATGGAACGAAATTGAGAGTTCTAAATTATATGTTCGAATTCCTGATATTCTGATTATTCAACGTGCCTTAAATACTTAGATTTTTTATATTCATGAGTGAATCAATAACTAGAAAGTTGTTTGTGATTCATGTGCTTTTTCACTTTGTTTGTGCTAATCAACGTCAATTAGTATTAGAGGCATTTTTGCTTACGAGAGTATGCTATCAAAGAGATGTCATAATCCTAAAATATATTTGCAGGATGCCTATACCCGTGACTACGTGATGCACAACAAATTATACTTATAGGTTCGACCCAAATAACAAAGCAGAAAAGTAATCAACATCAAAATTTGGTTACGAAGTATAACCCTTGAAGAAATCTTCAAGAGAAATGACATCTGGACACACGTGCCAATAAATAATGCATTAGAAAAGATTAATCTTATAGAATTGGTCCAAACAAATCTAAATCTTAATAGATTCTAACCTCCAACTTATAATTACCAAGGAACTCCTAGGTTGTCTGCTCTAGCACTAGTTCTAATACCATTGGACTTCTTCTTGTGGATCACCTAAAAAGAACTTTTTCTTCATATGCCCGAACTCCAGTCACCTCTCTGAATCCTTAGAACTTTGAAGGCTACTGGTAGAGGTTTTGTTGATATTTTATTGTTTTTATTCGTCTTTGATTATCTATAAGGTGTTCTCTTGAATGAATAACGGTTCAATCCACAATAAGGACGAATTTTGGATTGGTATATGTAGTATTGGAGAGTTATGGGTTGTTTAAAATTGTAGAAAAGATAAAAATTGCAAACTAGGTTTTGCATGGAAACGTCCACTCGAGCGTCCTTTGGATGGCTGGAGGTTGGTTTAGTTATGCTAAAATCACTTGAGTAGTTTGCTTAGCAGCCAACAAGCCATTTTGCATTGATTTGATCTTCTCGAATTGACTTTAATGCCTTCAAAGACACTCTCAACCCCAGACAACTTAACCCTAAATACATCTTGATTAAATTATCTTTTTGACATGGAAGTTTGGGACAAACAAACTTTTCCTTTGAGATTTCGTGACAAAATCATTAGTTTCAAATCTATAATGAACAAAATCTAACTTCTATCATCCCAATGACTCAAAATCACCACTGCATCTCAATTGCATTATCATACATGTTTTCTGAAACACATCAACTCAAACAATACTAAGTATATAAGTACATGGAAACTAATAAGATAAATATGCAATAATTGAGATAGGATTACATCAAAGATACTTTATCAATAAAATTAACATTCTAAGCTAGCGACATCCAAATATGATATCAACATTATACAAAACACCAAATATGATATCGACATGCTACAATCCACAAAAGAAAATGTTTGCTGGCCAAATACACCGAAATAACCATCCTACACTACTAAAAATACTATTCTTCTGTTTTGTCACAAATAACACAAGGACCATCTGCTGTAAACTAGTTAGATGTGGATCAAACTAACGTAATATTGATCATCATCTGAGCCTATAGCTCGATAATCGGAGATAACTGGCCCACATTGGCAACAAATGAGTCAGTGGGACCCGAAGAAGATGATGGAAGAACATGGATAGGAAAAGATGGAAGATGGTCCTAAGAAGATGATGGAATGCCATCTAGAATCAGGGCAAAATGTGGGACATGTGACCAGCTCTAAGAGAACGTAAGTAAGCTAATAAGCGATCCCAATTGCTTAGAAGACTCGAGAAAACTGGCCTCTAACACTGACACTAGGCGTTGTGTCAAGCACACATAGTAAACCCTTCTTCTTATAGCTATGGTTGTAGGCCTCTAACATATGATATATATAATGAAAGAAAAGAGATCAATAGAGTCACCATGCAAAAGGGCGTAAAGGAATTGTACAATGTCAAGAGGTACTGAAGACTTATAGGAAACTGGCCATAAGTTCATGCACTGAATGCGCTGAAAGACCTGTCACTAAACAAGTAAAGCACCTTTGGTGATTAGTCTATAGCTAAATTCCTAAGGACGGTTAAGCAGGGTTGATGCTAAGAGATAATGAGAAAGAACATCAGTAACACTCAAGTATAGAAATTGGGAATGATTAATCTAAGGAATATTAAGAATACAAAAAATAACATCAGGATTATTCCTCAAAATCTGACCCCTAAGGAATACCCAAAAGGTCGACCCATTAACCACATGGATATTTGCATAGAACTCCTAGACTAAGATCTTAGACGGAGGAGTCAACTAACAGAGTAAGGGCTCCCAAATACATAAAGTAAAGATGGCATCCATCTCGGTAACGATGGCAACTATCTTGGAAGGAAGCGCAAAAAGTTAACCTCTCGCTCTAAAAGGACAGGTCGAGATGAGAGCTAACTATCAAACAAGTCCTTAGCAATTGAGAAAATAAATCTCAACCTATTGAATAAGGTAGATGGTGTGATATCGCAAAGAACTAAAAATAAAACCCATACTCCTATACATGTAGTAGTGCAAGTACGGATTGATCCCACAGAGAGTATCTAGCCTAGTTTTATGCTACGTGAATGAGGATGGGGGCTGAGTAAAATGAAAACAACTTTAAAGAAACAAGGAGAACTAAGGAACAATTCAAATTAAAGTATCGAAATCAATCAAAAGAACAAACCTTGACCTATGTTAACATCCACCATCGGAATTTTACAATTGATCATTGATGCTAGTATATATCAATTCAAACATTGAATATTCACCGTCATAACTATTTCCCTTATCGTTCCTTAGTCATTATTAATTAGAAAACAAACAATCTAATTAATCCTAACTACTAAACAAGCCAAGACAAGCGCTAAAGATTTAACCTAGTAGCAGCCTTAAGAATTATAGAGATCGATGAAGCTAAACAATAAAAGCTCAAGCGATTCCATTTAATTTAGTGGAGCGTTCTTCCTAAGTTTTAATAATCTCTAACACATCAAATCATTAAATCTCAGTTGTTCCACAAATTAGAGGGATCAAACAATTACGGATTTCATAACTAACCTAGTAGCAGACTGCAACAAATAAGTAATTAAACTAAACAATCATAAAAATAGTCACAGAAGAACTTCCGATACTAAAAGTATAAATTGAAAAATAAAAGGAAATTAGATCTCATAGTTTTATTGATTCCGAGGCTTCCCTTTCCTTCAATCAATTATAAACGTTTAGCCACACAGGGCCATGGATGAAAATCGAGGGAAAAATGAGAAAAAAGGGGGATGAGAGGCGTGTGTGAAGTCTCGTGATTTCTACCCCGCTCCCCAGTCACGTTAATTATCAGCATTAGAAGCCTACCAAATCTCCTAAAAGTATTCTAAATATTATCCTAATCTAACAATATTTAAGTCTGACTAATTATGGAAAATATTAAAAATTAATACACAGTCCTAATATAACTACGAAAGTGGTGTTTTCAGCTGGAATTTTCCTGCGCAAGATTTGGAATCTTTCGAAAATAAACCACGTAAGATTTGTGTATTAGAATTGTAGGCTAAGGAACGTTCCAGAATGTCCACAATGCAGGTGCAACAACTTCAAGCCCAATTTTAACCTTGATGCAACAGGTATCTCTCAAAATTCAAAACATGATGTAGAGATTTTTCTTAGATTTCATAGCATCTTGAGTCATCTGAGTCGAAGCTCAGATAAGAAAGTTATACCAAGATTACGAAGTAATGTTGAAACTGTCCAGAATTGCCCAATTGTACTTAACGCCTCCATTTGCATTCTAAATAAAAAAAAATAAGAATAAAGAGTACATTTAGGCACCAAATACTTATAAAAACCTTAGCATTAAGGGAGAAAAAATATTACATTTCACATTCTCATCAGTAGAACCACCAAACTTCTTATCCATCATCTTGGCATATTTAGGTGGCATCTAAATAACACATTTAGGTCAAATTCACAAATCAATAAAATGTAAATACATTACGAATGTACCTCAATGAATTATGACTTAATGACGTACCTAAATGTATAAGATGAATCAACATGCTCGTGAATTGATGCAATCGACAAATATGCATGAGAATCGATATAAATTGATGCTAATGCATTTGAATGAGTGAAATCATAAAATATGCACACGATATCAAATTGATGACCATGCATTTATGGTATGATCTACATGGAATTATGTAACAAAAATCTAAAACAATTTTTTAAAATTGGGCGCTTGAGCGATCATCTAACACTCGAGACCGTTTAAGGTTCAATCCTAAAAGCCTAACCAATTTTCACAATAATCAACCCAATAATCCATACGAAATCCATCACCACATCAAATTTATTCAATCTCAAGCCTCAATCTCATAACTAATGGATGCATAGATCATTAAGTCACCAAACCTTTACTTTCAAAAGCTTGAATAAAACTTAAAAACAAAAAAGGAAATTTATCTTTGATATGGAAGAAATTGATGTTTGATGCTTTTCCACACACAATGTGTGCGAATTTACCAAATTTGGATGATGCATGTTTGAGTGTTGAAGAATGGGGAAAGTTTGATGAAGAGAAGAGAGAGGAAGTAGAGTGAAGAATAATAAATTAAAACTGTTGTTAAGTGAAGGCACTCAACCATGTGGAATTTTAGGATTTCACTCGAGCTATAGCTCTTTAAAACCCCGTTCGAACGTATATAGGCAGTTAACTAGCGCCCTTTTTTAAATAGCATATTTTCATGGATTTTTAGGAAATAAGGGTGTGTTTGATTACATTTATTTTCCATGGAAAATATCAGTTTTCCACCCAAATTCCTACTTAGAGTGTTTGATTGCTATTTTTTTCCATGGAAAATATTTTCCAACTTTTGAAAATATGCCTAATTTTCCTTATTTTTAAAGAAAACATTTTCCTTGGGTAGAGGTGATTTTTATTTTCCACAAAAGATGGAAAATATTTTTTTTTCTAGGTGATATTTTCCATGTCAATCAAACACACTCTAACACTCTTTCAATGTGTAATGAAAATTCAAACATAATCGCATGAACCTTAACAGGTATAACTAATGAATAATTGAACTCCTCCACACAACTCATTCCAAACTTACATAGAGTACAATGTATAAGAGATTTATGTATGAAAAGTGCCACTAATATCCTGTGACCAAGAATCAAAACCTTAATTTGGTGAAAATGACATACATAAGAGAATCACTGGCTAACGAATATTTTCCTCATATCTTAAGGGCACAATTTTCTTCATTAAGCTTTTAAATGACCATTATAGTAAGCTTTACGTCAATAACTCCCAAGTTAGATGTCTATAGGACACTACGTTTTGGATATCCTAGCAAGTTTAACCACTTGAGTCACAAAAGGCTACAAAGAGAAGTGTAAGATGTCTCACTTTCCCTATTGACATGAGATTCAAATCTTTTGAAGCTCATTACTGTTTTCTTATGGGAAATATATCAGAGTTTAGGCCAGTTAGCTAAAGGTCAATCCATTTTCAAGGTCTTTCACCACACAGTTGATTGCCATCCCAAATCTTACACATGAAGAAATCTATACTAAATATTCCAAACAAGTACTAAACAAAGTTAATGAAAACATTTATCATCATTCATTCATTTTACTATTACTTGATTAAAATATGACATGTTCAAGGAAATCACTTCCAAAACCCTCTTTCCTCCTTCTTTTATGAAAAAAAAAAAGTTAATATACAAATTATGAGAATCCATGCATGAATATATAGATACAATGAACTTGCAAATGCATACACCTATAGATCTACTCAATGAGATACACAAACACCAATAGTTTTCCTAAATAAATCAAACCTAAGATCATCTAACGTTGTTTTGGTGAGAAGGTCAGCTGCCTGATTTTAGGTGGAGATATGCTCAAGAGATACAAAACGAGTCTCGACAAACTCTTGGATAAAATGATGTCTAATAGCTATATATTTGGTCAAAAAATGTTTAAAAGGATTTTTGAAAATATTTATTGTACTTGTATTGTCCAATAACACGATTATCATACCCTATTCGACTCCATAATCACTCAATATTTGCTTCATCCAAAGTAGTTTAGTATAACAACTTCCTGTAGCTATATATTTGACCTCAATTATGGACAATGAATAGACTTCTATTTCTTACTCTTCTAAGCTACAAGATTTGTTCAAACTTAAAACTACCATCCTGAGATGCTATTTCTATCATTAGCAATTCCAACCCACTCAGATCTAAATTAGAATCTCTCAATAACCAAATTCATGATATATTGTGCCATTGACATATCTAATGATATGCCTTACAGTACTCAAGTGAGACTCATTAGGGCCAGATTGAAATATAGCACAAACACCAACATTAAAAGCTATTTAAAGTCTATTAGCCAAAAGATAAAGTAAAACTTAACATACTCTAATAAATTATTTGATGAATAGTTGTTTCTTGTATGATCATGACCAACCTTAACACTAGTACTCTTGGGCGTTCTAGGGTGTTTGTTAATATCCAGCCCAAATTTCTTCACTATATCTTTAGCATATTTGATTGAGATAAGAACAACCTAACATCAGCTTGTTTTACTTGAAAACTAAGAAAAAAATTTAGTTCTCATACCATACTCATTTGAAATTCTTATTTCATACATTAGGCAAATTCACGAGCGAGTAAATGTAAGATCCAAATATGATGTCAACATATATTGAGTTATGGTGATGGTTTTTTCCACCTATCTAATGAACAATATTCCATCTGCACCACTTCTAGAGTACTCATGTTCCAAAAGATATGCAACTAGTCTATCATACAAAGCTCTAGGAGATTGTTTTTAGTCCATACAAGGCATTTTTTAAGTCTATAGACATCGTGAGAACTTAAGATCAATATATCAATTAAGTTGTTCAACATAATCTTCTCTTGAAGTATTCCATTCAAGAATATACTCTTGACATTCTTTGATATAGCTTGAATGCTAGAGTGCAACATACAGTGAGTAGGATTCTGATAGATTCAAGTCAATCTATGGGAAATGATGTCGCATCAAAATCTATACCTTCTACTTAGGTAGAGACTTGGGCAACTAACATTGCCTTATTTCTAGTTATGGTACCTTGATCACCAGTCTTATTCTGGAATATCCATTTTGTACCTATAATATTACCATCCTCATGCCTAGATACCAAAGAGCGAATATCATTTCTAGTAAACTGGTTTAACTTCTCATCCATTGCATTCGCCTGATATTCATCGCTAAGGTCTTGTTCTACTTTATTGGACTCAATTTGAGAAATATTACTAGTGTATCATGAGTTATTTAAAATTCTCTTACGTAGTCTCATCTTTTTTTCTAAATTCCCAATGATATTGTCTTTAGGATGATTAGTCTTAACTCTAGATGATGGTTCATTTGGATGAGAGACTTATCACTATATGATGGTTCATTAGGATATTTAGACTTATCAATAGATGATGGTTTCTTACTTGGAATATCTACACCATTTGGAGAGCTTTGAGGTTTCGGGTTAGGGTCCTCTTTAGATTTAATGATAGGATCATCATTTGTTTGTTCTATTTCTTCCAAGTTATCCAATGGTTCACCATCACTCAAGGCACCATCAACAATTACATTTCTAAATTCCATCACTGTAAGTGTACACGAGATAAACTCTACTATTCCTAGAGTAACTTACAAATATTCCTTCATTACTTTTAATGTCAAACTTACTTAAGTTATCTCTATCTCTCAAAATATAGTACTTTCTACCTAACACTCGAAAGTATTTGATGGTAGGATTCCTACCCATCTCATAAAGTGTCTTTTCAACCTTAAGTCTAAGGTAAACTCTTTCACTATGTGATATGCAGTGTTAACATCTTCATCCCATAAATGTATTGTTAGACCCTTACCATGAAGCATTGCTCTAGCCTTTTCTTAAAGCACTCTATTTTTCCTCTTAAATACTCAATTTTGTTGTAGAGTGATCAATGAAGAGAACTATTGCTGGATTTCTATTTCCAAGCAGAAATTCTCAAGGCGAAAATTTTTAAACTCACTCCAACGATCACTCCAAATTCTTGTTATGGTGCACTCTTTCTCATTATGAAGTCTTTCACACAAGGATTTGACAAGATTGAATACCTTAGAGTTTTCTCTTACCTACATCCAAGTGAACCTAAAATTGTCATCCACCACAACCAAAATATATTGTCTACTACCTAGACTCAATCTTAGATGGTCCCATTAGATCTATATGAAATAAAAGGTCTGTTTAACAAGATGTTAGAAACTTTTTTATGACTAACTATATATTGTTTTCCTTGTTGACATTGCCCATGGACAATATTATCAACATTATCAAGTTTAGGAAGACCACCAACAAGTTCCTTCTTGGACAACATCCACAAACTTTTGTAATTCATATGACCAATTTTTTATGCCAAAGTTCTATTATGTCGACCTTGGCAGTACGATACATATATACATACATAGTCATTAGAGGTTCTTCCTCTATATCAAAACTAATCTCAAAATCATCATCACAAATTTGACTAATGTTTAACAAGTTAGATCTTAAACCTTCCACATAAGGAACATTTGAAATGAAAAGGTAGACCAGAGATTTAAACAGTATATGTAATACCAAGAATAGGCATAATAGTACCATTTCCAAACGTAATGGCTCCAGCTCTCCAATCATCAAGGGTGGAGAACAAAGCTTTGTTTCCATATGTATGTCTACAGCATGCACTTTGAGATACCACATCAAATAATTTTTAGCCTTAAGAGCAACGAGAGAAACTTGATAGTCCAGTTCTTCATTTTGACCTGTAAGTACACTCTTTTTAACCCAAACCTTCTTAGAAGAAGAGGATATCTTAATCAAATAAGTCATTGTTTTAGTCAAGTGATTGACTTGATATGTTAAGAAATTAGCTTAACAAGTGATGTCCTGATTATTGTCCCTACCCATGAGTTTGCGATGCCTAGGTCTTTGTGTGACCTTACACACCATAGCTGTAACACGGGAACGAACCTTGGGGCAAAACTAGGTTTCAAATTTAGGATTTTAAGTTGAATAACCTTATATTGTATAGATGACCTCGATCCTAGAATATCTTATTTTCATGGATTCAGTGACTCCCAAACTCTTAGTTTTGATAAAGGCTGGTACAAATGTAGTTTTAGGAAAGGTAGGAGCATGAGAATCCATTTCATTATAGCCTAAACCTTCCATATTTCTAGCAGTTTGTTTAATCCTAACATGTTGTCAACCTTACTAGGTCCACTAGAAAAAGAGCGAAGTTGGGCATTTGATTTCTTAAAATCACCTACAAGGGTCTTAACCTTATTTTCTAGAACTCTTTCTCGACTCTCAACTTATTCGTACTTTAGTTGATTCCTCAAGTTTGTCCACAAGTATCTCATTTTCTAATTCAAGATCATGTAATTTCTTACAGACGAGCTTATTAACATTCTTCAATTTAAGACTTTCCTTAAACAACTGGTCATAAGCATCATGTTTATCCCTTTCATCATTAGATCTTTCCTTTGAAGAATTATTTTCTTCTAAATCTTCAACATTCTCAGTTTAACTCTTAATTACAGAAGCAAATGTCAAATAGATCAAACACTTTTCATAA
Organism: Olea europaea var. sylvestris; assembly: GCF_002742605.1. Taxonomy (NCBI): domain Eukaryota; kingdom Viridiplantae; phylum Streptophyta; class Magnoliopsida; order Lamiales; family Oleaceae; genus Olea; species Olea europaea. The sequence continues at coordinate 200,894 of NW_019265580.1, forward strand.
CTGGAAAAATCAATATGATTACCTAAACTCATCATTCATGAGAGATACATTAATAGCCTTACCTAGGGTCTTCTTCTAACTAGGGCACTCAACAATAATGTAACCAATCTCTAATACTCATGACATCAACATATTAAGACTTCTCCTGGCATCCTTAGTATCTTTCTTCTCTCTTATATTTTTCTTGAATTTACTATGACCACCCTTGCATTTTTCTTGAGGTTTCTTATTATTCCTAAAAAATTTCTCAAATTTATTAAAAAATAAGCTACATTTTCATCTTTAAGGATGTCATCATCAATAATCATAATATTCTTCCCTGACAGTGTGTAAGGCAATAGACTAGTTTTTCTTGAAATGAGAGATATGATTAGTTCATAAGTTTGATAAAATCTTGCAAGAGTACAGGATCGTTGACAAGTAATAGATTAAGTTAGTTGAGAGTTATCATTCCACATGGAATAAATTTCAATTCAAGTTTATTACTTATATATGAAATCTATATTATGTAAACAAAATAGATTTTGATTTTATTTATGCTAAATTAATCTAAGAAATATGAAAAAGTTTGATTTTTATCAAATTATGGATGATTGCATTGAATTTAGAATCCACCCTTTTCTATTTATTCCAATTCATGATTTGTAGTCTAATTTTGTCCATTTGTTCTTGATAATCGATAAAGCTGTGATATATAATTTTTTCCAAAGACAAATTAAATATATCTTAACCATGACCCTAATATATTCCTATCCCGAATTAAAATGTTTAAAATTTTAGATCATCTATATAACTGCACACGTAATAAATGTTATTTGTAACATCTGTTATACATATCGTAATTTGTCACGTTCTAAACTTATTGTAAATCTTCCAGCACTAGAACAAGCAAATAATTATCTAATTGGTTATCAACCAATTAAATAATGCAATAGATATATAAAATTAACGAAGAAGCACAAAAAATACTAAACTGTAAGTCTTGAATTAAAATAAATAAACAATAAGGTTTATCTCATTCAATACAAAAATGGATCTAGCCTAGCATGTTATTAAATAAATTACAAGTAGAATAGTAGCAAAATATCGCCTAAATCATGAAAGAATGCAAAAAGTTTTGATCTTCAAGTCCAAGATTGAATTCGTCAACTTCTTGATGTAATTGGCTTCAATTCTTCAACTTCTTGTTTTTGATAAATTTGATAATATTATTGTGTATGAAGAGACAAGAGACAATTTCCCATATGTAGCACTTGTTTTATATTAATGAAAGCTAGAAAATAAGTCAAAATCGCATTTAATTTGAATTTGAAAAGAGTTTAAATTACGAAAGAATATTTGCTGAATAATCTGTGAAAATAACTCCCATGAGCACAATTGCATAACAATTGCACACACATCGTTGAGCCAAATGGCTCTCGGATAATGAAAATTAATAAATTGCACGTAAGTCGATTAATCTCTGCATAGCCTTCGATATTTTTGTCATAACTTTCTCTTCCATTATTCGATTAAGATGATTCAAAATACATTATAAAATTAACTCAAAAAGTTAAAAATCTTTTAGAAATAAAAATTTTCCAATTCGAATGTTTGCTACCCAAGAAATGGCTCTCAATTTGAGGTTGAAAAGTCGGAAAATTATTTTTTGGATAAAAAATGATTTGTGAAAATATTTCAACTATATTTCACTCTTTTAATCTCCAGTTGCATTCAATTGATTAGATGTGATCTTAATCATCATGTTATCGTGTGAATCAATTATTGGATGTTTACACTTTTGTCCTTGAACTTTGAATTTCTTTTCTTTTCACCCATTTTTCGTTCTTTTCTTCCAATTCACCTAATTTTTCTCAAAGTTTTACCTAACTAACAAAATAAACAATAAAATAAGGTAAAGTTATCAAAATTAATGATAATTAATCACATTTAAAGCCTAGATAAGTGCATTTGTATATAAAATACACTTATCAACAGTGACGTTAGGTTTAAACCTTTCAAGCAAAGATCATAGAACTTTTCTAAACATTTTGGTGTTTGAATTCATTCAGCTAGATTGAAACTCGAATTCACCATGTCATTCTGTTTAGCATAGAACTCATCAAAAGATTCATCATCTTTCATTCGGATTTTCTCAAATCTAGTTTTCAACATTTATAGCTTAGAGTTTTTCATGATCTTAGTTCCCTCATATGTGGTTTCTACATTATCCTAAGCTTTCTTAACAGTCTCACATATAAACAGATGTTTAAACTCTTCAGATGATATAACCAGAAAGATGGCATTTACTTCTTTACTATTTCAATTACACTCAATTAATTCATCATTAGTCCAAGTGAAAACCTGTGTAGGTATAACAACACTAGCAACAAATGTAGATGGGCTATCTAATCCTTCTCTATTCTTGCCTGTTGAAACTAAAAGAATAGAGGAAGAATTGTGAATGACTTCTGTATTCTGTGATAAATAAAACTGTACAAGAGCCCTCCTTTTATAGGTGAAGGAGGCAAGCACATAAGATAAGTAATTAATGCTAATTACACAAATGATGCTCTAATTATACAATTACACAAATCATGGAGATTGACCAAATCATGGAGATTGGTCAATCAATATAATTAGGGATATGCTAACATCCCCCCCCCCCCCCCCACTCAAGGTGGTATTGAAGATGTCAACTAGAGTTTGCAAACTAAAGAATGATGGGGACTAGGTGGATGAGCCTTTGTGAATATATCAGCTAGCTGATCAGTTGAAGGAACTGACAAGAGGTGAAGTGTCCCTTCCTAAAGATGTTGACACACAAAATGACAGTTGATCTCTATGTGTTTTGTGCGTTCATAAAAGACATCGTTAGGAGCAATCTGGATAGCACTATGATTGCCACAATAAAGCAGAGTGCTAGAGGGCTGAGGAACACCCATATCTTGGAGAATCCAACAACAGTCTGCTTTTCGCTTCGCCAAGAGATGAGTCACCAAGTAAAAAAAGAAAACCAGTGGTAGATCAGGGATCAGTATGGTCCCTGCCTAATTAGCATCAGAGTAAACCTTCAACGTCAAGGATGAGTGAGAGGAAAAGTGAAGCCCATGAAATAATGTTCCCTTCACATAGTGTAAGATGTGAAGAACAGCTGTATGGTGAATGAAGCGAGGAGTTGACATAAATTGGCTAACAAAATGCACTGCATAGGCAATGTCTAGTCTAGTGACAGTGAGATAAATTAAGCTCCCAACAAGCTGTCAGTAACGAGTAGCATCAAGAAGGAGTTTCTCATCAATAGGATGAAGTTTGAGGTTGGGCTCCATTGGACTACCAGCTATCTTACAATCTGTGAGACCAACACGGGTGAGAAAATCATAAGCATACTTAGCTTTGGTTAAAGATAGCCATCAGAGGTAGGGAACACCTCTAAGCTGATGAAGTAGCTAAGAGAGCTAAGGTCTTTCATCTCAAAATGCTGACATAAAAACTGCTTAAGCTCATGAATACCAGAATTATCATCACCAGTAATGTTCATATCATCAACATAAAGTAGTAGAATAGTAATGCCAGTTTCAGTGTGATGAGTAAAAAGAGCAGAATCATAGGGGCTAGAAGCAAACCCAAGCTATGCAACAGTGGAGCTGAACTTGGCAAACCAAGCATGGGGAGCTTGCTTAAGCCCATATAATATACATCGGAGACGACAGAACTTACTGGGATGATGAGGATACCTTGGAGTAGGCTGTATATAGACCTCATCAGCCAAATCACCATGTAAGAAGGCATTCTTGACATTCATCTGAAATAAAGGCCATCAATGTGCAGAGGTGACAGTGAAAAGAGAACGGACAGAGGTAATACGAGCAACAGGGGCAAATGTCTCCTCGTAGACAATGCCAAACTCCTAAGTAAAGCCCTTTACCACTAAATGAGCTTTATGTCTTACTTCAGAACCATCGGAGTTCATTTTCCTCTTATACATCAATTTGTTTCCAACTATAGTCTTTCCAGGAGGCAGGTCAATCAAATCCCAAGTATGAGTTTTGTGAAGAGCGTCAAGTTCTTTAGACATAGCTTGCTGTCAAACAGGGTCAGAACAAGCTTTGCGATAATTGCGAGGCTGGTAAAGAGAGTCAAGAGTAGAAAAACAATGGTAATCACTAAGATGGGTAAGAGGTGCTCTTACACTACTAAAACAACGAACATCCAAATTAGAGAACTCAGAAGGGGTGGATGCGATGGCATGATCATCAGACGATCTAGTTTTGTAAGAGATAGGCATGGAGTGATCACCAGATGAGCTGACATGACATGCATTAGAGAATAAATCTGGAGAGAGGTCTATGGCAAGGTCAGTGAAAATGGGAGAGTATGAGAGACAATCGGATGAAAGTGGAAAGATACTTTGTGTTCCCAAAACTGAACATGTCGAGAGACTCGAAGACATTTGGCTATGAAGTCATAGCACCAATAACCCTTGTGTTCTATCCCATAACTAAGAAAGCAACAGAGATGAGAACAAGGTTCAAGTTTTGTACGTTAATAAGGTGAAAGTAAAACAAAGCAAGTACAACCAAACACTTTGAGAAGAGAATAATCGGGTATCTTTCCATAGAGAACCTCATATGGAGATTTATTGCAGAGAGTAGCGGTTGGAACTCGATTAATAGTGTAAACATCGGTAAGGACAGCTTATCCCCAAAAGAATTCCGGGAGGGATGCAGAGAGAAGTTGAGAGCGAACAGTGTCAAGAATGTGACAATGCTTACGTTTCACACGGCCATTCTGTTGGGAAGTGTATGGACAGGATTGATGGGACAAAGTGCCTGTCTCTTGAAGTCAACGCCAATAGGGAAAGTCAGGTCAAGAGAGAGTCTCTTTCCGAGTTCTTCAAGGAAAGAAGCAGAAATGTACTCCATGGCATTATTAGACCGAAAGACTTTAATAGTGCGATCAAACTAAGTTTTTATCATCTGCTTCAAATCATGAAAAGCATTAACCCAATGCGATCATGCAAAAGATAAATCCATGTATACCGAGAATAATCATCGACTAAAATAACAAAGTAACGAGACCCACCTTTAGTAGAGATAGGAGCAGGTCCCCAAATATCATAATGAACCAAATCAAAAGATGCAGAAGACAAAGAATTACTTTCATTAAAAGGTAAAGCTTTCTGTCTCCCAAATTGACAAGACACACAATCAAAATATCAAATTTAACATTGCCTATGTAACCATTAAAAGCTAAAAACTGAACACGAGATAAAGATCTATGATCAAGACGAGAGTGCCAAACACTGGAAGACACAACAACACTAAGAGATTGAGGAGAACAAGAACTAGGTAAATACAGAGATGTAAGCTCAAAAAGGCTACCAACTTTACGCCCGGTTCCAACTAGCTGGCCCATCTTCCAATCCTGCACATCACACCCTTTGTGAGAAAAGGTTAAGATAAAACCACTTTCAACAAGTTGACCAACAAAAATTTGATTTATAGACAAGTCAGGTATAGAAAGGGTAAGAGTAGAAACATGACCAAAATGACTAACAGACATATGTGAACCATCAGCAGTATAAATTAAAGAAACGAGATTTAAAGACTTCCTATGGGTAACTAAAGAGGAATAAGAGGTCATATGATTGCAACAGGCAGAATCAAGAAACTAAGATGTAAAGTTATCTGTCGAGACTGATAAAGCAGTAGAAGTACGGGATAGGACCTGGGTGACAATTGCCTAAATGTCAGCTGTAGAAAGTGATGATAAAGAAGGTGCAAAAGAGGAATCAGAAGTCAAGGAGCTGGTGGAGATAGCAACAACATGCTTGGAAGAGTAAGATGCATTAGCCTTAAGAGCATCCCTAGCATCCTTAGCCTTCTTCTTAGGACAATCAAAAATACGATGGCCATCTTCCTTACAATAGTGGCATTGGCTGTTGAAACGTCATGGTTTAGAAGAAGCAACAGCTGCAACAAGAGTGACCAGAGTAGATGAGCTAGATGGAACAGTAGGGAAGACCATATCAATAGAACGAACCCGACGAGTTTGTTGCCGTGTTTTCTCTAAAATTAGCTCCATAAGGGCAACCTTAAGTGTAGGAAAAGGAGATCGATGGAACAAAGATGCTCGAATATTCTCAAACTCATCCCGAATATACATCATAAAATACATGAACTGGTGACGACCACGATATTCAGCAAAAAGTTTAATCGACTTCTCATCATAAAAAACGGGGTCAGCTTGAGAAAGCTGATCCCAAATACTACTGACCTGAGCATGAAACTCAGCAATAGACTGTCCAAGTTCTTGACGCATTTGGGAAAGCTTAGTCTCCAACTGAAACTCTAGAGCAGCATCACTACCACATTTGTAGCGTTTTGCCAAAAAATCCCAAGCAAGTTTGGCATTCCGGAACTTAGAGAGTAGACTCTGGATTGAAGGGGTTGATGTATTAATAAACCAGAAAATGATCTTACAGTGAGTACTTTTCCATTCATCAAGGGCCTCATCAAACTCCTCTATGGATTGCTTGTCAATTTTTGTGGGTTTTTGTTTTGTTCCAGTGACAAAACGCCCTAATCTCCGATCGATAAGAAAAACTGACATTTGTTGGACACAAGCAATGTAGTTGGAGCCATTAAAAACAATCTCTATAGGACGAGCAACATCATTTGAAGAAGCCATAATAGAAAAATGATAATGCTAACCGAGTTAGAGCAAAAGGACAGCGCTGATGGAATAACCATGAAAAACTGGCAGAAAAAGTGGCTGGAAGGTCGTTGGAGATGATGATGAGCGATGGCAGCTGTGGCAATGTTGGATCAAAATGATTTTTGCACCAAATGAACGCTTTGGAGCAACAAGATCGATTTATGGTATTGGAATACCAAAAGAATCGATGAGCGAAGGCTATAAGTGGTGACATAACGGCGGAATGCGAAAAACCAAAAAAAGACACCAACTAGAATCCAAAAACCAAAGATAGCTCTGATACCATGTTGAAATTAAGAGAATATAGGAAGAAATGTGAATGACTTCTATATTTTGTGATAAATAAAACTGTACAAAAGTCCTCCTTTTATAGGTGAAGGAGGCAGGCACATAAAGTAAGTAATTAATGCTAATTACAAAAATTATGCTCTAATTATACAATTACACAAATTATGGAGATTGGTCAATTAATATAATTATGAAGATATGCTAACATTGCCCAAGCTCTCATCTCATTCATGGATTTCAAGAAAGCTCTTGTCCTAAACCATTCAGCAAGCATAATTGCTTCTATCAAAGTGTGGAGGAATATACAATGATTGACTCATCTAGAAAATATTGGGTCAATAATCAAAATATAGCTATGGTACCATTTGAAATAAATGAGGTTCGATGCAATAAAAACCTAGAGGGGATGAATCGGTGTAATAGACGAAATTAAAAATTAACTAATAATAACATGCAACAAGTCAAATTATTGCATTGAGATAAATTGAAATCAATTTAAACCTTAGAAATCAATTAAGCATAAATAATAAGGGAAAAGTAATCAACACTAATATTTGGTTATGAAGGAAAAATCCTTCAAAAACTCTTCAAGAGAAAAAATCTTCGAGAACACGCGCCGGTAAATAATCCACTAGAAAATATTAAATTCACAGAGTTAGTTCTGACACAACTAAACCTTAGTAAATTATAACTCCCAAATTATAATTACCAAAGAACTTGGTTGTGCACTCCAGCACCAACTTCAGAACCTTTGGACTTCTTTTCTCCTCATAGATCACCAATAATGAACTCATTTTTCATGAACTAAAACTCTTGTCAGCTCTTCGGGTCTTTAGATATCTGAAAGCTATTTGGCTGAGGTTCTATTTTGATCTTTTGGTATTTTGATGTTTTAATCTTGTAGCTGAGGCTAGAAAATCATGAAATGAGTATTAGATCTTCAATAAGGTGTTCTCCTAAATGAATAAAAGGCTCAACCCGATGAATTTTGGTTCGGTATATATAGTACTAAAGAGTTCTAGGTTGATTGAGATTGTAAATGAATTAGTTTTTACTCGGATAGCACATTTGCTTGAGTAACCCTTGGACGACTAGAGGACAGTCTGGTTCTACTAAAATCGCTTTAGCAGTTTGCTTGACGGCCAACGAGTTTTTGCCTTGATCTTTTTGAGCTGACTTTGATTTCTTTCAAAGACATTCGCAACCCCTAACAACTGACCTAAATACAACTTGATAAAATAGCTTTTTGAACACGAAAGTTCTCCAAAACACTTTAGACCTAGCACTTACAGTTGGCCCAATACACATGATTCCAAATCCCCTTAAAATTAGGACTTTTCTCCACATGGGGAAAATGAAAATCCCATTTATAAATATTATGAATTGTGTTCATAATTTTAAGATTTTATTATTTTATTGTAATTTTACTTTTTCCCTTTTTATTATGTTTTCGTTATGGCAGATTTTCAATCAATGAAATACATTAGGATTTTTGCTATGGCAGTTTAAGATTTTCTTATAGAATGGAATTCTATTTCATTGTATAAAAATGCCATTTGTCTCTAAAAAGCCGTTATTTAATGAAATTAATAATTGAATGTTATCTTATAGCTAGTATTCATTGGTGAATCGACATAAACTATGACATTGTTCATGAATTTCATGTTCTCGCGCTTTTGTACACGCTACTCTAAATTAATAATGATGCAACACACGAATGGAAACAATTAATTAATTTAGTAGCTTTTAATATTTTAATATTTTATGTTAATATTTCATTTTCCCCTTTCATTAGCTTTCCTTATGGCAGATTTTCAATTAATACCTTAGATTAGGATTTTCACTCTGGTAGATTACTAGATTAAGATTTTCTTATAAAATAGGTAATTTTATTTCATTGTATAAATAACATCACCTGGATCTTTCGCAAAGGAGAATTTAATAAATGAAATATCGAGTTTTCTCAATTATGTGTTCAAATACTTGGTATTCAGCAAAATAGGAAATTAAATCCTCTAAAATTCGGGGATGAATTATTTTATTTTATTATTATTATTTTTTTAACACAAGGGAGAATGACATAGCCGATATATAGAAGAAATATTTTGGCAGTTTTAAGAATTTACTGTTTTAGGTTTTCCTTTTTATTAAGCTTTTGTTGTTAGTAATCTTTCACTAATATATTATATTTGGATTTTTATTATGTCCCTATTTGGTTTAGATAAAAATCATTTAGTAAATTTTGATAAATATTGATGGAATGTATGTTTGAAAAAATGTGGGCTCCGTGAAGTATGTGATTAAAATTCACTGTTAACTTTGATTTCAATTTTTCATTAGATTTTTTAAATAAACCGAACATGGGCCATGAATTTTCCTTATAGAATATGATTTGTTGCATTGAATTATCAAGACAACTTAGGTCTTTTAAAATATGAGAATTTTATTGAAATGAAAAATTGAATGCCCTCAATTATGTGGTCAAATCCTCAATATTCTACAGAGTCAACGAGTCATTGATTTTTAGGTTTATGGCATTCATATGTAAATTTCAACACGAATTAAAAAGTTGTTTGTGATTTTCTTGTTTTCACACTTGTATACGCACTAATCTACATTACGATTTTTCAGAAAGCCACGTGAAAAGTTGTTACAAACCATTTTCCTTAATTTTTCCATGACCTTTAGCGTATCAGGAAGTCATAATAAAATAATTAAGTTGATATTGTATATTGGTTGCATTCCTGTGTTATTCCCAGATTATTAAGGTGACATCTAATTGTCGTACACATCATTTATGATCACTGAGTATCTTATCTCCATAATAAGTCACCTTGTGTGCTCAACGAATTAAATATCTTATTCAAGTAACACCCGATATATAGAAAGTTATTTTGTTTTTGTTTTTTTTATTTCATGTATTATTCTCGTCAAAAGATGTTGAGTTGGAATCTCATTCTAACTAAGGATTCTTGTAGTTCCGGAGGTTCCAGCTCCAGGAGAACCAAGAACGGAGAGCTTTCCCCTCATTTAAAACTTTTAAGTATTTACAAGTACTTTCCGAACATACTTGTGTACATACCAAATATTCTCAAACAGCTACTCACCTACAGGCTATAGTCGTCTTATAAATCTTGTGGAGTTGTGGTCCTCTGGAGATCGGGTTCAGATTTGACAACTCATCAGAAAGACTAATCAACATGTAAAAGGTAGTAATACATATACGTATATGTATATGTGTGACTGTGTGTGTATATAGATAGAGATAGCCATTTTGTTTCTTCTCCCATCAAGAATTTGAATAATTGTAATAATTAGGTGCATGTAAAAAGAATCTTGAAAAGTAACCATTTGGGATATTATGGAGTTGTCAAGTATGAAGTGGCATTATTTCATAGGGCTAAATTATCATAGAAATAGAGTGGAGCCGAAGGGGAAACATCGCCAAAGATTTTCTCCTTAATTCTAAGATTTTTTCTTGTAGGTGTAAGAAGCAACAAAAGAATCTGAAAAGTCAATACTAACTATAATTACCATGCCTATGTTGTCACATTAAATCACCTTTTAGTCCTCGATTTTGTCAAATGTGAAAAGAGATGTCCTTTTGAATTTTGGAACTGTTACAATTTGGGTGCGATTTGAATTATTTGTTGAAGATAATTGAAAGTTCTAATATAAGTGCACGATAAGAAGAATTTTATTTAGAATGTTTTTGGAATTGTTGCGGAAGCTCTCTCAAAAGGATCTTCAAACGGTGGTTTTCCAAACTTAGTCCAACGTACCTTTCTCAACCAAACAACCAGTCCAATCGGCTCCAAACCACAACCAATTGGTTCACCTTGGTTGCTATGCAATCTTACCCACGTAGGATAAGAAAGGATGATAATTTATGGCCACAAAGGTTAGGAGAAGACACCACAAAGGTATACTGTGAAAGAACCACCAATTGCACACGTTATATAAGCGTTCTGGACACTTCTAGATACCTTTTTCTCACACAAAAAGGGGGCAGCCGGGATTCACTATTTCTTCTCTCAAAATCACACAATCATCATATGAAAGTGGCTAGGGTTATAGCCAAATATATACTCTAGGGTTAGGCTTTAAGTTGGGTCATTAAAGGGGTAAACAGGCCAAGATTCAAGCCATCCATAAGAAATACAATTGGGCGGGGTGTAGCTCATGAACTTGGTTGTTTGACTTATTTCATTCATCGACCTATACCTATGAAATAATATTAACCCGCGTTAACATCATAGCCCAAGATTTATTGGGTATCAAAAACCCAACAAATCTCCACCTTGATCCCAATAAATCTGCAAGCAATCAAATACACAGTTAACACTTGCATAATCAAGGTACCCAATAAAATTGGATCACAGACCTTACCTCGTGTTTCCAACTTGAAACACATACCATACCTGCTCTATGTACTCGCTGGAGCTAAGGTAAAATACACTCAAGTAGAAGCAAATATTTAACAGTAAACAATCAAGAGCAAATACACATGCGATGACGATATACTATAGGATAACACACACAGATCTTTTCAGAAACACGTTCACATAGAACCACAGATTAACACCAATTCAATCAAACCACGGTCAACCACATATGCAACACATGCATAAATGACCCTAAGAAAAGATCTCACCATACTTATCCCATCCCATTCCGTATTGCTCACACCTCGAGAACACATATCTCCTCTCATCGCCCACCAAGCTCACTAGACAGATCACTCAACTCATGTCTAACTGGTAAATCACAATATATCCTAAGTCCATGGAATAATCCTCTATCTCCACATCACTTCTCCCAACCTACGTGGATAATGGGTCTCCACCTAACAGAAGTGATAGAAGTGCCTCTCTCACACTCCACCTGATCAGGGTCTCTTTCGAGATAAAGGATCCTAGACATTTGATCACATCTCCACTCATGATCCATATGTCACACTCCACATCCCCGGTATAAACCACTATATACCCCTAGGCATCTATACTACACCTCACCAAAAGACACGCATCACACTGCTAATGCATCCTAACCGACTATGCATGCAAGCAATTACACAAAGTAAATCTAATGTCTCAAATTCATGCAAATGCACATATCAAACACATTGAAATGTAGCAGATAATCATGCAACAAAGTTTAGACAATCACACACATGCAGAAATGATCACACACAGACGTATATGCAGTAACTAGGTTTACACTTAATAAATCTCACTGGGGTCATAACTCGACCTTTCAATCAAATTCGTCTAACCTCTCATTTTACCCTTCAGCTTATCTTTCTTCTTGGGACAATCTCTAATAAAGTGTCCGGACTTACCACAACTGTAACACTTTCTACCACTAGATTTGTCTCGTCCCTTGCCCTTCTTCTTACTACCCTCATCACTTGAGTCACTACTCGAATCACTACCGTCTTGAGTTCTACCCAAATTCATCTGCTTAAACTTCATTCTATTCATCATCATATGTAACTCGCCACTCCTCTTGTCCTCTTTTCCAGCCTTAATCTCCATCTCCTTACTCCTAAGTGAGTCTATGACAATCTCGGGTGTTAAGGTGTCCCTACCATACTTAATTGCATTCTTAACTTCCCTATATGAATCAGGCATGGAATTAAGCAGGATAATATCCTTATACGTTTCAGATACCTTTTCATCATAATTAACGATGTCTTGAACTAATTTGTTAAAGACATCCAGATTATCAACAAGATCCTTTGAAGGATCCATTTTAAAGCTAAAAAATCGTTCAAGCAAGTACAATTTATTAGAAGTTGACTTAAGCAAATATAAGTCCTCCAACTTTTCCTAAAGTTGTTTTGTAGAATCCAATTTTCCTACTTTTCTCAAAACAGTATCAGACAGGTGTAAAATAATTGAAGTGTATCTAAGTTCATCATACTCTTCTTTTTGTACTTCTGTTAAATTTGCAGGAAATTTGCCATCTATGGCCTTTGAAACTTTTTGTTGGACCAAAATACCTTTCATCTTTTGTTGCCAAATTGAAAAATCCCCTTTCCCATTTAAAATTCCAACTTCAAAGCATGAAAACATTTTTAAAAGCTAGAACAACCAAAAGCACAGATAGTTCACACAAAGTTATCCTACGGCCGCAAGATGCACCGTTCTAGATTCTAAGGGTTTCGTAAGATTCACGATCTTAGATCAAGAGAATGTTCGAATGGGTCAAGTCCCGGTGTTCTAACAGGAAAATCAATGCAACACGAAAGTATGTAAATAAAAGTTCGAATTTCCACGCAACAAGTCTCACACAGTGACTATATGACAGGTAAAGCACAAAATCAACTACCAACTTGCAATCAAAACTCAACACTTCAAAAATTGAGCAAATAATTCCTAAATCTTCTAGCATAAGCAATGGTTGCCAAGCAATAACAACCTCCAATCCTAACGATCACCCCACACGATGATCTGCTAATGCTGAAATTTAAACTGAGTTAAGCCAATATACCAGAGCGGACCTATTTGAGTCCGTAAATTATGAGAGTTGCGAATTTATCACTTTAGGACCACCACTATTCATCCTAAAGTCTCTAGAAACTGAAGCAACCAAAAAATCACAATCGAGTCCCGAACGCCCGAAGAACAACGCTATCCAGATTCTTCTGCGTACCTTGAAACAGAAAACTTTTAACACAAAAATTGTCAGAAATAATATAAAGAACAAACTACCTGAAGGGACCATCGCCAGAAAACACTTCACGCGCCCTCACACGTGGCTTTTTCCTCTGCACGTGGGCCTTATGCGCCACCCCATGCGCAGTCTTCGACAGACATGCGCCGGCCTGTAGTGTTCGCCTTCTCTTGCACGTCATGCTACTGGTCCCCATTTTCCCAAACCCCTTCTGGATTGATCAGAAAATGCGAAAAACGGAGAATGATTTTAATAGTTTTTGGACAGCTTCTTCGATCTGATTTCTGCTGCATTTCTGTCAATTTTCTGGACGATTTCTGGTAGATTTCACGAGCCAAAACCTTCACCTTGAAGCCCTGATACCAATTGTTGCGGAAGCTCTCTCAAAAGGATCTTCAAACGGTGGTTTTCCAAACTCAGTCCAATGTACCTTTCTCAACCAAACAACCAATCCAATCGGCTCCAAACCACAATCAATTGATTTACCTTGGTTGCTACGCAATCTTACCCACGTAGGACAAGAAAGGATGATGATTTATGGCCACAAAGGCTAGGAGAAGACACCACAAAGGTATACTATGAATGAACCACCAATTGCACACGTTATACAAGCGTTCTGGACACTTCTGGACACCTTTTTCTCACACAAAAAGGGAGGCAGCTAGGATTCACTATTTCTTCTCTCAAAATCACACAGTCATCATATGAAAGTAGCTAGCGTTATAGCCAAATATATACTCTAGGGTTAGGCTTTAAGTTGGGTCATTAAAGGGGTAAACGGGCCAAGATTCAAGTCATCCATAAGGAATACAATTGGGCTGGGTGTAGCTCATGGACTTGGTTGTTGGACTTATTTCATTCATCGGCTTATGCCTATAAAAAAATATTAACCCACGTTAACATCATAGCCCAGGATTTATTGGGTATCAAAAACCCAACAAGAATCCTATTTGAAATCTATTGGACAAATTCTAGTTCAAGTTATATTTGAAAGTCTTATTAGGAGTTAAAATTTGTATTGAACTTAAAGAGATCAAGATAAAGAATCTTTTGGACATTCTATTTCATTTATAACTCTACTTCTAGGGCTTAGATTATTCACCATATATACTTGGCTCTTCTCTACAATTTAATTAGGTTGTTAATCTCATTATAAGTTAGAAACATTGTAAACACATAATCTTTGTTTTCTTTCTCCATATTATAATAAAATCTCCATCTTTTGCAAATTATTTTGTTCCTGTGTTCTTGTGATCTTTACTTCATATAATTTTCTCAATCTCTTACCTTTTCATAATAAGTTGGTATTGAAGTCGTTTCGTTTTCAATAAAATGGTTTCAAATCTGATTTGATTCATAACAAGCGGTATCAAATATCTGGCTTATTTCTCGGGAAGATCAAGATTTTCTTCGTGATGACAATTATGAAGTATGATATTCTGCTATCAAAATGCAATATAAGATTCTCTGTGGCAATAACAATGTGAGCAGTACTCGCTCAGATAGATTTAGATTACTTATTGTTGGAATTCGACAAGATGCCAACAACTTGGACTAAGGAGGAAAAACAACGAAGGGATCGTAAGGTCCTATCTCAAGTACATCTTCATCTTTCCAGTAATATTTTCTCAGGACGTTTTGGAAGAGTAGTCAACCGCTATTTTATGGTTAAAATTGAAGCAATTGTGCTTGATGAACAATCTTACTAGCAAATTGTATCTGAAGCAACATCTATATTCTCATCGTATGACAGAAGGTGTATCTCTTAAAGATCGCCTAGCTACTTTTAAAGAACTCGTCGCTGATTTTGAGACCTTGGACGTCAAATATGACGAAGAAGACTTGGGATTGATTATGTTGTGTTCATTGCCCACCCAATACATGTCTTTTAGAGACATGATACTATATAGTCATGATACTGTCACAATTGAATAAGTCTACAATCTATAATCAAAGGAGAAGATGAAGCATCTTGTAGCATTTGGGGATCACGGAGAAGGTCTCATTGTTCATGATGGTCGTTCAAGGGGAAGTCAAAATCTAACTTCAAATTTTGTAATTATTGCAAGAAAAAGGGACACTAGATGAAAGATATTTGCAGACTAAATCAATGTCAACTGCAAATCAACAATTAAAAACTTCAAGGGAAGCAAGTATTGTCGAAAATCATAGCAGTAATGGAGAGCTTCTACTTATGTCTGACTACAACTCAAAAGCTGACAAGGCTTGGTTTTTCGATACATCTTGTACTTTTCATCTGACTTATAATTGGGATTTGTTTTCAACATATAAAGAAATTTCAAAAGGTATTATGATGACTGGTAATAACACAACTCTTCGGATAGCTAGTACTAGTCTGGTCAGTATAGAGATGTTTGATGGGACAGTTAGAACGGTTGATGTAGTAATACACGTTCTATATTTGTAGAAAAATATTATCTCCTTGAATACTCTTGATTTAAAGGGGTACAGGAACACCATTGAAGGTGAAATTCTGAAAATTATCAAAGGAGCCTGTGTTGTTTTGATGGGACATAGAAAATCTCATTTATATATCTTGTAGGATGATGCAAAATCTTCGAGTAATCAGCATATTTTAAGAACTCAAATGGATTTAGAGTTGGCTTATCAACCATTGGAGTCTAATTTTTGGTCTTCGTTTAATAATACATCTCAATTGAGTTTTAAAGATATGGATAAATCCGTCTTCCCACCATTATCGACGATGTCATCATATTCACTTGCTAGAAATAGACAATTTTTTCCATAAGATTCCATTTATGTACAATTCTACTAATTTGTTGATTTTTGAATATAGTTAAGAGTGTTGATTCTAGCCAAAATCCTTCTTTTGATGTATTCAATTGTGATTTTGTTACATGACTTGTGTCAGCTCTGTTTGATGCTCATTGATCACTTTTGACCTGATTGGGGTAGCAGAAGTAGAGAATATTTCTAGTTGGAATTGTTGGAGGAGAAGTTTGTTTGTGTTTTTCATTGATGAAATCAAGTTTATTCCTTGGGGCGAAATTTGTCTCCAACTAAAGAATGTTTTAAGCTTTGTTCATTGAAGTGAAATTCGTGTCAAGGTGGATATTATTAGAATTCATGTGTAACAAGAATTCTTTTTTGAAGATAATTGAGAGTTCTAATTAAAGTTCACATTAAGAGGTATTCTATTTAGAGTGCTTTTGGAAATCTATTTGAAGTCTTTTGGACAAATTCTAGTTCAAATTCTATTTGAAAGCCATATTGGGAGTTGGAATTTATATTGAACTTGAATAAATCAAAATAAGGAAATGCTTGGACATTCTATTTCATCTACAACTCTACTCTAGGGCTTAGATTGCTCCCTATATAGATTTGGCTCCCTATTATAAGTTAGAAACATTGTAAACACATAATCTTTGTTCTCTTTCTTCATATTATAATCAAATCCCCATCTTCTGCAAATTATTTTCCTCTGTGTTCTTGTGATCTTTACTTCATATAATTGTTTTAATCTCTTATCTTTTCATAACAAATTGGTATAAGAGCTGTTCTGCTTTTAATATAGTGGTTTCAAATCTGGTTCAATTCATAATAAGAACATATGTTACATGGAATTTGGAAGACATTTGAATTGGAAATGACAAAGGGTACACGAGTCTTCTAAGACAACTATTAAATATATAAATCTTGCAATTTTTAAGCCAATCTATTGATGGAATACATATGTTTGTCCTATATATGAACATGTACTATTTGTTACCTATAAGGAGACAAATCTATCTCAATTACTAGCATAAATTGATCCTTTATCGACATAGATATAAATCTAGGCTTTTTATGAAGAGTCAATTGGCACATTCTAACTAAGTTGGCACTCACCAAACTACTCTAGCATTAAATGAACCGAGGGCTTTATTGAATGAAACAAAATGAAAAAATGTTGATACAATCCAAGCCACAAAGGCAGAACAAAATGGAAAGAAACTAACAAAATGACCATTACAATGATTCGACAAATCAAACGATGCCACTTTCGAATAGAAAGATGTCACCGTGTTCCACAAAGTAGATGCGTAGCAGGTTACTGCATGATTGGCCTGTACATTTGCCATTCTGTTTCCTTTCCCCAGCACTGGCTTGCTGAAAAAAGTACTCGAAAATCCATGTTGGCGATGTGCCCACCTAGTACAAACCTACCAAAGAACCTTCTTTGACTCATCGTTTAAAAATTGCACCATATATGTCGAGTCACTTTCCTACCAAATATGTCTCCATGCCCCGTTCCAAGTATAGACTAACATTGTGTCACCAACAACAGCTCTCAGTTCTGCTTCGAAGGCCCAGCGAACACCAATTGGAGCCCAAATGACCCTTTTGACAAATTCCGAACTCGTAACACTCCTCCACAATTAGCAAGCCCCCGACTTCTCCTAGCATCCCCATCCTTATTTAATTTGATTCATCCAAAAGAGAAGCGGCCACCTGCAGAATTGAATGATTTTTTGGCACTATTAATGGTCTCCCTACATTTCCTAGCCTTTCCAGCACTAGAAGTTCTGGTATTGTCTTAAACATGGTATCAGTATATAATCCTGTGTCTCCTCCAATACAAGTTTATTTCTGGCTGACCATATTGTCCAAAATCCTATGATGCTTGCTATTGTTGCTGCTAAAATCTGACAATTGTATTGTAACGGACCCAAACAATAAAGAATGCGCAAGCACAGGGGTGGACACAAAAATTTTTAGTTAGGGATACACAATCAAACTTAGTACAAATTGAATACTTTGTTTTCTATTTTTGAATGATTTACACTCGACCCGTAAAAATGCAAATTTACATTTAAAAAATATTTCTTCATCATCCATTTGATTTCGAACAATCATTTTATTAATATTTTGCTCATCGCAAGAAAGTACATATTTATGTTTAAAAATTTTATAGTGTATTTAATACAAACAATCAATTCAAGTGATCGAAAGGAAAAATATATAACCAATATTCAATCGAATAAATACAATTCATTAAATATAAGTTAAAATGAATATAATCAGGTTAGACACATTTTATGTACACAAGTAGGATAGGAGAAAAAGCCAATTTAGGTTCTAATTAATTGAAAAATTATAGACAAAGTTTAAAAAATTAGAAGGGTTAAGATTTTGACAAAATATGTGAGAGAGAGCGTACGATAGAATAAGAGAAAAAAGAAAAAAAAAATATCAAATTTATTGTAATTTTGCCCCTATTTGGTGGAGGTTTAAATAAGATTTTTAGTATATTTTGATAAAAGTTAAGAAGTTATGAATTTCATGAAATATGTTATTAAAATTAATTGTTAACTTTGATTTATATTAAAATTTAAATTTCAATCGATACCAAACAGAACTTATCCAAAAATAAAATAAAATAAAAATTCTCAAAAGTTAGGGGTTCACATGAACCCTTAGGTCCGCCCATGCGTAAGCAAACTTTCTAATGAGGACTGCGTACTTAATTTTATTCCTCATAATTTTAGTAGTAAATCAGAAACATATTTCTTCTTTTTTCTCATCAAACATTATAGAAACTAATGGCATAAATAGCCAATGTACAGAAGTAATCTAAGAAGGTATATCCCTCAATTTACGATTAACATAATTACATAAACAATTTATGGTAATGGGAGGGAATCACGGAATTATGATAGTACACCAACTTGTAGAAAACCATGGAATTGTGACAATTTTAACTGGATAGCAAAATTAGTTGAGTTTATTATGGCATATTAAATCTATAAATAATTATACCTAGCTTTAAAACTAATTAGAAAGCGGTTATGAAACCCAATTAATTGAAACCATTAGGACTTGGAACACTTCTTCTATTTTAGTTTTAATTCAAGGAGTTGGTAATATTTATTTTGATTTGCTAATCAATATAATATTTCATTTAAGGATAATTTGCACAAAACGTCCCTATCTTTCATATCTATTGTGGAAAACGTCCATACCTTTCATTTTTTGACATTTTTGCCCCTATTTCCACATTTCTTGACACTAAACGTTCTTTTTACCAATTTTGAACAATTTTACCTTGCATTCAAATAAAATAAAAAGAAAGGAAAGGAAAAAATAAATAACTAATTGCAACCACAATCCCCAATTTTTAAAAATTATAAGTCAGTCTCAAATATACACTAAATTTTCAACATAGGTGCCAACAACAATGGAACCCAATTTCCAACACCAAGGCCACTGAATTTAACATCACCACCATCTCTTCATCAACCTTAACATCTCCATGTAATTTCCAGCACCACATCCCAGCAAAATCGAGCCAAATTTTACCTAAAAATCGCCTCTCACGCACAATATTATTGCAAATTCGACCAAATTCATGGATGCCCATGTTCCATACAATCCATAGGTTTCTCAAACTCACCAAGACGCATACATACAAGTTCCAATTACAGCAAACAATCCAGAAAATCGAGATCTACAGGCAATTTCTAAGTCAGCGAACTCGCGGCCGATCCCCCTTTCAATTGGTATTCCTCCACGACTCCAATCTACAAATTGCATCAATCAGCATGCAATTGAAGGTCAAACAAGGCTGGATATGGATTTAATTGCTTCATTTCATCAGCCAAATGCAACAATTTTGGATTTGACCTCATGGAATGTGCGGCAATGCAAAAGAGGATAATTTTTCATCAATTTGTGAGTCTAATGTGTCCCAATATATGAATCAACTTGGAGAAACTCAAATTCAAGCCCTAAAAATACTGGGTAATCGTTCAAGTTTAAAAATTATAGTATTCATTTGCCAAATTTTGAAGTCAAATGGTGTTCTTCACACACTTGAAGAAGAAGGAACAGAAACTGGATGCCATTTGTAATTTTTTAAAAATTGGGGGATGTGGTTGCAATTAGTTATTTTTTTCTTTCGTTTCTTTTTATTTTATTTGAATGGAAGGCAAAATTGTCCAAAATTGATGAAAATGATGTTCAGCGCTAAGAAAGGTGGAAATAAAGGCAAAAATGCCACAAAATGAAAGGTATGAATGTTTTCCACAACAGATATGAAAGGTAGGGACGTTTTGTGCCAATTACCCTTTCATTTAATAATCTCTCAAGTAATATTATAAATATCTTCATATATATCCCACTATATTTCTATAAAGATTGCAAACATTTGATGATGCGTATATTAAATAACAAGAACATTCTATGAGATCATGCAAACATAGTTTTATATCTCTATCTACAAATGCATTTTACAATGATTGTTACTACGTGCTATAACTCTTATTCTTTCTAAACAAAATAGAAATAACAAATCTTAGCAATTATTGGCCAAATAATTTAAAAGCACTAAAAACCTAAATCATTTAAACCAAACAAATATTAAAGTCGATGTACAAATTAACATTAGAGAACCGAAATATAGACTTCATCGTTATCCCAACATCTATATAATTAGCCGAGCATCATGATATTGAGAAACATAAATTGAAATGATTTTTCATCGCCCGGAATGTAAGTTTAGAGACAAGATGAAAGATAATATTGAAGAATTTACTCATGTTGACACTTCTTGAATAATCTTCTTCTTCTTTATAATCCAAGCAACCATATGGAATTTATGTTTTGTCTATCAAAGCTTCTCTCTTTAAATGATAGTTGAAAGAATAATTCTATTGCAGTCACTCACTATCGTAGTCACCCTATACTTTGATTTTTCATAAAACATTTGTATCAAAGGCATGGTTATAGTAGAGAGAAAACTCCGTTCGAGTTCATTGGTCTAAACCATTTGTAGTGCTCCTATGCCTAGACGTGGTCGTTGTATTTTGGGAGATGATTGTCGAAAAATCGTTGGCATCGATCAAGGCAAATTCATCTTAAGGAGAAAGTGTCCAGTACTTGCCTCGGCCAAAATCCATCACTTGTTCGATCCAAAGAATGATTTACATTCATTCAAGAATCGAAAGGGATGAATCCATATCCAAACATTTGAATTCGGCAACTATTATTGTTTTGCTCCTTAAATTCATTTCGGTAAGTCAAAATTATGTTTTGATTTCGTGAACATAAACGGTATATTTTTTGTGAATATAATATGCATAATATCGGTGTAATTTTCCAACAATTCTTTCTATGACATCGTTCAGATTTAATTCCATGTCTTTTAAAAGATTTTACCAATTTTGATTCTCAACCACAAGATAATTCATAAGATAAATGTAATAGAAATAAGGGTTTAAGTAAAACATGAAGATGTAGGCCAACAAGTAAGGATGTTGCCATAGATTAAGGATAAACCAAGAGAACACACGACTAAAATAGTTAGAAAAATATAACACGGAAAAAAATGTAGTTATTAAAGTTATTAGATTGTCTCATAAATTATTATTTACTTCTTCATTTCTTTCTAATTTTATTTTTTTCTTTTTAGGTTTGGTGAACCACACTAAGTAGTTTGACCATGAAATTACTAGCATATAATTTACTTGTATTTGTATTTTATTTTAGAGGTATGCAAGTTTGTAAACAATACTTTGGTGGTCTATATTTAGCTGTTTAGTTGACAATAATAAGAGTTTTTTTTTTTTTTTTTTTGGATTTTTTTGTCTTTTAAATTTTGAAACCATTTAGATTATGATAATCGTACATTGATGCATTCTATTTATAGAGGCATGAACTGGTTTTAATAAAGCATGTTACATTAACTCTTTGTGGCAAAATAAATTTAACTACTAGTACAACTTATCACATAAATAAATATATATTGTCACAACATAATTTATGCAACAATTTTATATGTTGTAAAATAAAATATGTGACATATATGAATAATCATGAAATAAGTCAGGCAACAGTCATTCATTGTTGCACAAATGATGACGCAACAAACTCTCTAAGCCCTTGTTTGATCTCTATTATTTTCAAAATACATTTTTTTCTCTCTTATTTTCAACAACACATTTATTAATAAAATAAACAATCAAATCCAAAATATTTTCTTATTTTTAACCTCACATTTTTCATCAATCTACTATTTCAAAATACATTCTTACAATAAAATGGGCTCAAACAAGATCTAAGTTGCGAAATAAATTTAATTACAAACTGTTACGCCTTGCAACCAAGGCCCTAGATGAAGCATGTGTGGCATCCCACGTGGACCTTAATCAAGGACGATGCCTCATGGCCCACAACCAATGTCAACAATATTTGACCAAAGGAAAGTAAAATGAAGCTCATTAAGCAGAAGCTCTGTTAAATGAAGCCCACTTTGTGTTGAAGCCCCTTACACCAAAGCGGAAGCAGTGCAATTGCTCAATTCAAAGCTCACATTTGAAATGGTGACCTATTTCCTCCAAAGATCTTCTTTAGGTAAAACTTTATTCGAATGATTGATGTGACCTTTGCAATGAAAAATATGTCGAATCTTGTCAGCCTAGATTGTAGGATGGCTGCCCTTTTTAAGTGCATTAAATGCACCACAAACTAGTGAAGTTGCATTGATACCTATGATAGGACACTTTGGCTAAGGAGATGAAGCCACAAACTTCTTTATTCAATGGACATCACTTCATTTATAACACTATAAATACTCTCTCTTGTATCATTTGAATACTAGTGCAACTCTACATATTTGAGACTATATCATCTTTTCTATTGCTCTATCATTCTTATATTGTTTGAATTGAATTTTAACATTGGATTTGGTTGTTTTTTTATCGTTCTTTATTATACAACTCGTTCACATATATTGCATGTGATAAGTAAGTTTAACACATTTATTCGGTCCACAAAACATGACTAATTATCGATCAAAGCTTTTGGATTATGGCTTAATTTGTATAATTTTGTTTTATAGGGCTATATTGATTGATATGGCTGAATTCAAGAGAAAAGAAAAGAAAAAGTGGGAAATCAAAGTATGAGGACTAAATTGCAACATTTCAATAATTGATTCTGACACAAAATGAAGATTAAAGGTATTGCAGGTTCAATTGGATTTAATTAAAAGTCAAAGGGTTGAAAATGCAAGAAAAATGACTTGAAACAAATCAAGAATCGAATTCGAGGACTAAAATGCAACATTCAGGATTTTTATAATTGAGCGACAACCCAATTGTTTAGAATGGGCGATTACCCAACATAAAAAATCGTTACTGAGAAGAAACATTGAACTGGGCAACTGCCTGGGTTTTGTATGGGCAATTGCAGCGAAAAATTTTTGGTTTCCTATTCTGAATGAAATTCTGATAGAAACAAATCTTTGGAAGTATTTCAAAATCCTAGGGCCGTCCCTAAAGGGAGAGAACGCATTGGAAAGGAGAAAAACATATATTTAAGAGAAATTAGAGCCACAAGAATGGAGAAAAACACAAAGACGGACGGGATTTCACGCAATTAATTAACCCGGTGATGTTATTTCTTCAAGTTATTATGCATTTTGTAATTTTCTCCATATTAGGCTAGAAATTTTTATACTAAGAGATCGATGAACCTTGTAATGTGATTTTTTTTTTATTCCTTTTTCTATAGTTTTGGCATCAAAATACGTTATGCAATTGTTGAATGATTTATATGCAATTAATTTCTTCCATAATTACTGGGCTCGTAATTGTGTGAGTGTTGTGATCTATTTCTTGCATTCGAGAGAAGGAAAATATGTTCGACAAGGTATAAATCATCGTAGAGTCTGATAGGGGATATAGATATTTGCTATGCTCTGCGTGAATCTTTAAGTGCTCACAAAACTATATACATTCTTGTATATTTGTACCCATCATAGAGATATAGACTAGTGGTATATGAGAGTAGGTTTAACTTTGCTTAAGAGAGATTGTTCGATAGATTTAGGAGCATTGACTCTTCATAATTTCAACGTGTTATTAAATTATAGAACTAGGGTTAAATTAAGCATTGCTTGGGGATTCGTGATCCTAGTACTTTATATATTAATTGATTACATCAAACTTGCATTCCAAACATTCAATTTGCAATTTTAATTCATCTAAGCGTCAGTTTGCATATTAATTCATTCAAGTCATACATATTTGCATACCCAGTTTAGGTTAATCACTTTCGACAATCTTGTTTTGGTTAAGTTCAAGATAAATAAAATTGGGCTACTTAATCTCTGTAGATGATATTCGAAACTCTAAATTCCACTTTATTACCTGTGACGAACCGTAAATCGAAATATTATTTTCGTGAACAAGTTTTTGGCACATCACCTGGGATTGAGTTTTAGTTTGATTTCATTTATCTTGACACTAATTCGAACTTTTACTTGTATGCTTGCATTTTTTTGTTTCATTTCAATTTATTTTTGTTTTTTCTCTTTTTCAGGAAATAAAAAGACCAAAAGTAGCAGAGTAACAGATGGCTGTCGTTGATTTCAATAAAATGCTTGTACGTAATTTCATCATAAAAAAATAACAACTAGCAACTCAAGAAATTGATAAGGGTGATATGCTTGTAGGAGATTTCATTATAGGACAACGAATACGAGTTATAAAAGCATAATGTGAACTAAATGAAACTGTCTTGAGTGACTTGCCTGCGACTCTAATTCTCTCGCCACAATTTGATGTGGGTGATTTGTCTATGTGATTATATCTTCCACCAGTTATTAATGGACATCAATCAAGGAAATCACATCCACTAGACGTCCAACAAATACCACAAGAGGAGAAGACTTTTCACGAAGATGACATTGTTTCTTTGCCACAAGTTTTAGATAAGGATGTCGAACTCGATGAAATTTCAATTTAAAAAGAGGAGTATGAAAAGACCGAAAGGTTAATTATAACAGACCAAAAAGAGTCAATAGCATTCAAAGAAGAGGAAATTAGCATACAATCCCCCGACTTCGTTTGCTCAAACATTGAATTTGTGATTAAACCTTATGAAGAAATTGAAGTGTATATTTTCGAGCTCAAAACATGTTATTATGGAAAGTCATAATATTTGGAGAAGGACAAGATTAAAATTTGGAGGAAGGTTGCAATTTGGAAAAAAAAAATCGAATTGAGCAAGCTGAGCAGGACATCCAAAGCCATATTCAAAGTGCCATGAAACGTTTGATCCAAAAGTCGAGCTATTGGCTATAAATTAGCGCTGGGTGAGAGGTAACCCACTGTATCCTTTTAAATTATTTTGCCTTTTGCATTAGTTTAGGAATCCTTCAATTTTGTGTTTGCATTGTTTATAGTTTAGGCCGTTCTTCGTCCATGCATGTCAATAAATGACCTAAGCACAATCCACACGACTCCATATGCATTGAGCATGAGTCACGAGGTTGAAGTCCTATTTTAGTCAGTCAGGGGTCAAATTGAACAAAGTGCATGCTCAGAGCTAAGTTTCATTAGTGATTCACATTTTTGTGATATGAACTCTATATTGAAACATAATTTATGCATCTTACATGCCAACAATGTACACATGCATCTTGGAGCAAGTTTGGGGGATTTTATGCCGCTAAAAAGAATGTCACATAGAAAGGAGACAGCACTGCGGGTCCTAATTTTCATTCACCACCTCCATGTAGATCAGGGGAGTACTCGTACCCCATCTTGCACTTTTAGTTTATTATTGTCCTTCAGTTATGCCTATTTAAACATTTATTTCATTTCCACATTGAGTTATGAATAAGTTTTGAAGTGCCATAATTTTGGTTTCCATTTTTCGTCGCACTATTTATATTCATCAATAATTGTGTCGAATTTTTGTTTCTTGTGTGATTATCGAATAAAAAAAATGAAAAGAAGTGGAAAATTGACATGTTTTGTCTATTGAGCTTGATAGCCTTGTTGGCTATGATGTGACTATTGGAATAATATAATTAGAAACAGTGGATATGGTACAGAAGTTGATTAACCTGTATTTGTTGATGTAATACTTGACAATTCTTTGCGCACGCTACTCATGCTCTACATGTTAAGCTAGTGATTGGGTTCTTGAACAAAGTAGGAAAAACCAGAAAACCTCTATTGTATTGACCCATAAGCCATTTTTAAAATAGTTTGGAGATGATTGAGCAATTACAGGGAAACTTTAAGATGACTGGGGGCTCCGTGCATGAATTTTTATTATGTGGATTGCCTAGATTAGTGAGATGAAGATTAGGTGAAAGCATTAAGTTGAGGTTGATTTTGGAAACTGAATGTCTAGAAAAATAAAGAAGGGCATAAAACTAATTTATGTGAAAATAACACTTCTCTCAAAACCTTTATGACTCAAGCAAATAAGCCTGTAAGAGTATTTTAAAATCTGGTGCCCTTAAGAAAATTGGTTTGGGAGTCAACGGCCTAAAACTTGCTATAGGGGTCATATAGAAAGTAAGAAGGGAAAAAAGTTAATAAAAAGTCATCTTATTGAGCCTTTATAACTCGAGTGAATAAGCCTACAAAAATTTAAAATCTGGTGCTCTAAAGCCAACTGATTTGAGAGTCATCGACCTAAAATTCACTACAATAGTTATATAGAAAGCAAATGAGAAGACGACAATATTAAAAAAAAAAAAAGGTAGAAAGTAAGTGAATAAAAGACACAATAACATGTAGAAAGCCCTTGGACATTTGGTTGATGAAACTATACATTTGATGTGAAACAAGTAGTTTAATTTAGTCTTAAGGATTGAAGCAATCAAAATAGGAAAACCCATACTTGTTGACATGTGAAGTTATAAGAGTGAAACCTATCCAGGCTAAGAGAGGGAATGGACTGCAGTTATTTAAACTCCTAACTTTAGAACACACCCAGGGATGAGTGAAAAGAATAAGTTTGGGGGTATGTATCTCTCAAGCAAAGAGACGATATATTTAACCATTATGGACCGGGAATAAACCAATCATGAGCTTGACATGTTGACATGAGTTCACACACACACACACACACACATCGAGTTATGCATTTACAGGTGAAGGTTGATTTTATTTTTGCACTGCTGAAACTATTTCTTGTGTTGATTACTGATTCCAATCCAGAGAAACAACAGGTTGTCAAGTCATGTTTTGTGTAGAGTTAAGTCACTATCTTATTAAACAGCATGCACCCAAACATTTTTGTCTTGCATTGTAGAGCTCCACCCACACCCAAACTGAAAGATCTCGCTGACTAGCGATCTATTCAAGCATGTTGGTATTAACTTGTGTCGATGTGAGTGGTTGTCCACGTGTGGGTGCAAAAGAAAGGTCAACACAAACATTATTTCTTACAAAATAAATTTGCAACAAATGTTGAATATCTTAAAATATAGTATGCAACATATCAAACGCATTGCAAATCATATTTCACAACAAACATAACTTCATTAAATATATATATCACTATCAGCATGTGTTGTTGCAAAATAGAATAGGTAAAAAAAAGTTATACCTTTAAAATAATATTTGAAGTATACATTTTTCTCGCAAAATCTTTATTGGATAATCATTATGAGAAACTGATTTTTAACCGTTTTAATTTTTTGTGACAAATATGCGTTGTGACGACATTATAGGGACAAATAGCTTGTTGCTATTTTGTACTTTATGTGTCAAACAAATAATGTTCCAAATTTATTCATGTGATAAATGAGTGAAAATTATTGCAGAATACATTTTTTGACTTATATAATGCGACAATATCCGCAACAAATAACTTATTGTTGCTAAATTATTTTTGCAACAAAATCTCAATTTTTCCAATAACACTTTTTTGGAACACAAAATCGGTTATTTTTTGCTGTGACTTTAGATTTTTGCGTAAATATAATCGACTCTAAATGTATGGAGAAATCATTTATCTTTCTTGTTCACATATAATTTTTTTTTTTTAATCTATTTATATTCTTATATGAAATCTATATCACAGTACGTGTATTCTATGGAACTGGATCAGGAAGAATTGATGTGATATTCACCTAACATGTGTGTGTGTGTGTGTGTGTTTGCACATGAATGAATCTGATAGACAAATACCCGTGGAAACAGAATATGATCAAGTCATAGTGAAGGGCAGCATGATTAGATACTCTAAATCTTTATGAGGGCCATGGGGATAGCCCACAAGATCAGAGAACAGTTCATCACTCCCATCATCAAATCTAATGCACAAGAACTACTCATTCAAAGCAATAAGGACCATACAAAAAATGTTAACAAAGGAAGGATGAAGTACAGTTAATCAGAGAGCAAAATTTGAATGTGTTGTGCTTTCAGAAAGTAAGTACATGTACAAATTAGTGGCAAGAATCTATGAATGTTATAAATCATAGGAGGACAGACTTCAGCATTTTGTGAAGGCATATACATAGTGCAATCTGAAGAAGCTTCACAGACAAAGTGTTGTATATATTTAGTACAGACATATGGAGGATTGTTTTGCATGATGTGGGCCGGCTGCTTCTGAGCTACTAGAAGAAATTTTATCTTTTAAGTAATACAGTATTGTGGGCATATAAAAGTTAGCCCATAGAGATTAAAATTAATTTTTTAGCGGATTTTGATAAAAGTTGATTGAATGTATGGTTGAAAAGTTGTAAGTCCTATAAAATGTGTGGTTAAAAAAATATTGACTTTGACATAGATTTGTATCAAACTTTTTAACGATACCAAATAGGGGCTTAATCTAATTGACTGTGCGATGGGGCATCTATTATTAGAGGATGCGGAAGCGATGGTTACTTGGTATGGTCTGATATTTCCCTATGGAAATGACTTTCAACTAAAGATGGTTGAGTGTGATTCGCTTCGTGTGGTACTAAATCTTACCTCAGATTTTCGTTGTGTTACATATGAGTACTCTTTAGGCATTGCACTGTTAAACTGGGATATCCAATCCGATTCTAGTTACTTTATCCCTGGTTAGGGAATAGGGTAGCCCACGACTTAACACGTTATGTTCATTTTAGATGTCGTATTTTTCGTTGGACTGTCTGCGGCCCTTGTTTGGTGTATATTGAAATCAGATTTTTAGTAGGTTTTGTTAAAAATTAATGAAATGTATGGTTGAATAGTTATGGGTCTCATGAAATATGTTGTTGAAATTAATTGTTGATTTTGACTTAGATAAAGTTTTGATTTTAATCCCCCCCAAACATGAGTCATTTGAGTTGATGGAATTATGACGTTGCTTCAAAATATTAATGCTTTGCTCAATGTTAATTTGTTTCCTCCAGCACAGAATTTCAGATGAGAAAATTAAACTTTACATGACATCGTAGAATTTATTTAGTACAAGGAACATAACTCTTGAAATTGCGCATAATGTAGTAAAATGTGATGGTAATTCTTGTAAAATGAAAAAACTTCATCCATTGTGTTGGAAAATTTAAAATATCTTGATTTTCCTTTTGCAATGATTTTGCTAATTCATTCTTTGATTCCCAGAACATCTTATATTGTTTATAATTGAGTAAAAACATGAACAAATTGCTTAAATAAAGTTGGGATAGTATAATGCTCAAAGTTTATTTTATTTTATTTTATTTTCCTTAGTAAAAAATTGCAGATCAATTTGTTCTTTTTCAGATTAAAAATTTTTGGTTAACAAAAATATTATTTGAATATAATCAAGAAAAGGAAATTTACTTTATTTAAAAAATGCTGTTACCTGAAGAAAAGAAAAAAAATAAGAGAATGACTCCCTCAAACATTGCATAAAGACAAATTGTAAAATGAAAAGAATATATAAGAGATTTATGTTACTAGGGTAAATTAATTTCACGTAGAATGAAGATAACTAAATGTACAATATCTAAGGATTTGAAATACTCTTTTGGTAAGAATAACCTTCAGAAATGAAACATGTGTCTTAATATATGTTACAAAATTGTCAACAATAATCTCATGTTATTGTCAAATATGTCATGTTACGAGAGTAAAATAATATCACGCTTATGTTAGATGATCAAAGTACAAAAAGGCCTGTATCCGAGGTCAATATTCAGTGAATTAACCATTGAGCTCCTGTCTAGCAACCATTATTCGGGAAAAATAGAGTTTTGAACAGTGAGTTTTAGGAGATTGTGTGGTTAAAGGTAGATAAAAGTTTAGAATTTTCGTACAAAATATTTTATTATATGAATGTGTACACCAACATATGTACGTACACGTCTTCAATTAAAAAAAAAATCAATTCTAAATTGAACGGACTTAAAAAATATATATATAAAAATAGAATATATATCGATAAAAGTGGTTTAATCCATATCCAAATTTAATTAGTCCATAATAGGTTTATTTTATATAGCACATAAACTTTAATTACAATTAAAAATAAAAATTTCAACGTAATTGTAACTGAGTTCAAAACTTTATAGAGCTACCACAAGGACTGATTGGGACATATATTTTTCGAGCTCCAATAATTAGATCATATCTAATAAACTCTAGATTACCAATCTAATTATTTTTTTCCACACTAAATGCAAAAATTAAACTCTCGATATATACAAAGTTATAAAAGCTAAAATATCTGCAATATTTTCGTCTAACTTATTGTAAATATATTTCATCCCGGTTAGGAATTCAATTATTAGGTACTACCATAAATGATCATTTCATCCCTTTAGTTATTATCACTAACTTAAGTTGTACTTTCTTCAACGTTCTTGTGAATCGATCACTTCTTTTGAAATTTAGCCGTTGCTGGTTCTCTTATTTATAATCGCTAAACAAAAAATGTTTAAATAGTCACTTGATCCATTTTTTATGGTGACGATTCTGATATGAACTCATGTTCTCTACTTCTCTTGATATGAAGTTTCTAACTCACCGAGATATTTGATTAATCAAATTGATCTCTTCCATTGATAAATTAAAAACTATTAAATTCACAAAAAGATATACACAAGCCAATCAATAGATTTAGATGAAATATCCGGTGATCAAGTAAAATTTAATTATGCACATGATCGTGCTATAAAATTAAACTTGAAATATGATTTGTTCAATACACTCCAATTATACTAGTGTAATCATAAGTTATTTCTACAATAAGAGTAAATTGTAAACTCGAACGGTAAAATAGTCAATAGTACAACCTTTCAATACCAGATGTCACATAAATACTTTTACTTGCATACTCAATATTAAATAAAATGGAATAATAGTAAATTAATAAAGAAAGGAATTTATTTATGCATTTTATTATAGCAAAACTATGAATTGTTGACCATTCCCTTCCGCGGCCTCACATCTAGCGATTCTCCTCCAAAAAAGTCTTACATGCGTATGAGCACACAACCCAATAAATATGTTGAAATTGGCAGTCATGCTTTTCCCTTTTATCCATATATTGGCAGAAATAGGGATAATAATACATGAATATTCACCCATATGTATATTGTAGTGGTATAAATCGAATGGTAAAATAGTCAAGTACAACCTTCCAATACAAAGTGCCAGCTCCTATACGTTGACTGTGATCAATTTTATTAATGATCAAAATATAAGTTATATCACACCATGCTTATCAATGCAAGCACATAACTTATATTACCATAAATGAACATTAACACTTTTATTCCCACACTCAATATTCAATAAAATGCAATAGCAGTAAATAAATACAAACAAAATTCATTTATTATTGAATTATCATTTTATTATTGCAAAACTATGAGTTATTGACCATCTTTTGACCAGACCTCACACGGGTGGATCTGCATCAAGTGATTCTCCCCAAAAATGTCTACATGTATATGAGCACACAACCCAACAACACAACCCAACAAATATGGTGAAATTGATAGTCATACATTTCCCCTTTTATCCATATTATAGGGTAGAACAATGGCCACAAGAAAGGGTCATGATCCCTCCATAGGATCTGAAAAAAATTTGACCTAGAACGCTTAGATATGCTAGAAAGTTCGACTAACGTGATATGATATCAAGTTTAAATTTTGTGTCACCAAGTTTACGTTCTAGATTTTACTTTAACCAATTTGATCTTACGTGCAGAATTAATCTAACTAAAGCAACAAGTCACTTTAATTAGTTGTCTAGGTGATTAATCATACAAGTCAATTAACCTATGATGGAATGCCGCAATTTGTATTTTATGCAAAGCAGTAAATAACAAATAATATGATGACGGAGAAATCCCAACATGGATAAAACTCTAGGACCAAGCTAGTTACCTCCATTATACCAATTCAGCAAGTGCAAGTTATATCAAACTCCGTACCCAATCAAACCTGCTATTCCAGTCTCATGATCTACAGCTGTAGATACTTCTAGCCTCTTGCTAGACTTCCTGATCTACTTCCTGCAGCCCAATCTGCTGTCCACTACAATCTCCTGGTCCTTAACTGATCGTATCACCAAGTGAAACACCAAGAACCATCTGTTCTTGTACTTGTAACCGAACCTCAATCCACCTCTCTCAATTCTCTAATAAGAGAGTCCCTTCCTCAATAGATTAAAGAAGTAAGGTGTTTTGGGTTATGTAGATTCAATGTTTTTACCCAAAACAATGGTTGCCGGATCACAAGATTGATGTAGATAAAATCTCCAATTAATTACACCTTGGATCTTTTCAAAGATATGAATTTCTTTTGCAATGAAAGAATAATACAGCAACCTCTTCAATTTCGTCATAGGGCTTGAGTATTTATATTTTAAGGTGTCTAGGTGGTATGGGCTGAGTAAAACACTTCAAAAATGTGAAATAGGGTTTTTTCCACATAGGAGTGTGGCTCGGGCAAGAGCCAGCGAGAATCGAGCTAGAGGTATTCTGTTTTTTTCGCTCGAGCGAAATACCAGCGAGAAGCGACTGACAGTGAGCGGTCATCAGTATTTTCATCATAACTTTATCTTCCAGTGTCCGATTAAGGTGATTCAAGTTGCGTTGAAAAGACAACTCAAAGGAATACAATTCCTCTAGAAATATCCTTATCCAAATTTCAACTTTTTCTATGTGAAAAATGTGTTGCAAGTTATGACTGAAAATCCAGAACATAGCTCTTTGATATCCTTTGAACTTCCAATTGCATTCCGATGATCTTGTGTGATCTTCTTGGACATCTTGGACTCCTTCAATGACTCAAACACTAATTTACCTCATCTATACAAATTGCACCCTAAGTCTCTGACTTTTACACCAATGTTCAATTAAGTCCCTGACTTTTACAATTATACAATTTAACTCGTTTTGTCTACAGAATCGCCAATTACACTTTTAGACCTAACAAACTCCCCCTTTGACATTCTATGACAAAACCATACAAATGAAGTCAGGACTATACAAAATAAGTCAGGACTTAACAACCAAAACTATACTATCCAGTAAGTCTTATAACTGAGTCTTACATTCCTTCTCGTAGCTGTTTCCTAAAATCCACAAACTCACATACCCAGTATAAAAGCACGTGATACAGGAAATATAACAATTGAAACACTTAATCACAATTCAACATGCTAGTTTGAGACGTGATATTGATGCCAATCAAAACACCAACACCACTAAACATCAAAACTCAAATAGATGGATGTGATATGAAATGCAATGCAACGCTCCCCTTACTGCAAATTCTCATGTTTTTATGCAGTAGATAAATATATCTATGTGTCTCCCCAACAACCCCTAAACATAGCAATGCAATGCAAGTAATGTCAATCAATGAAATCATGTGCACATTGCAAATGCAATAGCTCTCCCCCTATGTGTATGCTCTTTTACATGTTTTTTTTTCTCTCTTCTCTCCATCAGTTATACTTTTCTATCCTCCTTTTTGTCACAAATGCTGAACGGAATTATATCAAGAACAAGCTAAGCAAATAACACATAATAACTCAAAAATGTAGTTCATAGCATGCAAAAGTAAAATTAACAAATAGCAGACCTCCCCACATACTCAATTTAGACCAAAATGGAGTAAAAAGTACAAGTAACTCATGTGTGTAAAGTGTCACTATTCCAATGCAAGCAGGACTCCAAACCTTAATTTTGTGAAAAGAGACGTGTCAATCACTGCCAGTAAGTATATTTTTCTACTAATGAAAGTCAACCTATGTAATGTATGGTAGGACTTATACTTATTATTTTTACTTACCTCCTCCTTGTTATGAGCTTTTATATTTTTTATATTTTCATATTATTCGAGCTCTTTATATTTTTTTCATTTTTCAGTTCATTATTTTTTCATCTTAAGTGCAACTTCTTCTCAATTAGGCAACTAAGATGACCCCTGTAGCGAGCTTTAGACCGATTAACTCAAGTCAGTTGAACATAAGCATTAGGTTTTAAGAGACCCAACAGGCTTAAATGCTCGAGTCAAATAGGCCCCGAAAAAAAACATTAAGATATTGAGCTTTAATATGGGGAGATAATTTTTCGGGTTTAGGTCTACTAAATATTGGTCAATTCATATTCAAAGTCACTCTATCAACATGTGACAGTCATTCCAAATCTCACACACGTGGTAGAGTCTCACTAACAAATTCATAGTGTGTACAGTGCAGATGGTACATGATGACACCTATACTAAGTAATCCAAAAAGACCTAAACAAATAATGAAAATTATTCTACAGCTTATCAATTTTAACTCATACATGATTACAACCGACAAGTTCAAGAAATATGTGTCATGCTGTAGCGATTTCCATAACCAATTATTTTTGTATTTTTCAATTTTTTTTTTGTTTTTCATTTTTCCTCAAATGAATACTACACACACAAAATAAAATAACTTCAAGCACACATAGACAAAAATAAATATGCATGCGCAAAAACTCGTAGGTGAAAATGCACATGCATGAAAAAAAAAAACAATGTAGATGCATGCAATAATTATAAATATCAATCAAGAACCAAGCATGCATCAAAAATACCTAATCAAGTAGGTATATAAATGCTATTTCCTATAAGAGCACCGTGATTTCTAACCAAATTTGGGAGATCACTTTTCTTCACCAAAACTTGTCTAGAACGAAGATTGTTTCCAGACAGCTGTGTCACCAATTGCATCAAACGATTCACTTGATCAGGAAGGAATCCAATCTGACCAATAGACACCTGATTTTTGTTCTTTTTCAGGCTCAAGTCTTTCCTATTGTTCAGGTACTAATGACATCTAGAGCGGATGTGACCTAACTCCCCACAGTGAAAACATGTATGGGCAAACCTAGGACCTATGATATGCTTATGCTGATTTCTATTCCTAGGCCGACGGGTCCTACGATGTCTGGAAGACCTATGTCCTGAAGATCCCACAATATTTGCTATGGGGTTAGTCACAATGTTTGACTGGTCAGTAGCACGAATAAAGGTGGTCTGTGATGTACTAGCAACATTCAAATCAAAACCTAGACCTTCCCTATCACCAGCCGGCTTGCCTATACCCAGAATATTATCTAGCTTTTCAGAACTGCTAGAAAAGGCAAGTAATTGAGACCTAGTCAACTCTAGCTCACTCTCAAGGTGTTTAACCTGAATAGCTAAGGTCTTATTCACAATGGTTAGCTCACTTACTCTCCTAGAGGACATCTTATTCTTACTGGTGAGATCACTAACCCAGGCCTCTAACTTTTCCTTCTCTAGTCTAAGCTCCTTCACTTTTTTGCTCATTGCTTGGTTAGTGGCTAAGATCTTGAGGCTTTCCTCATACATCCTATCATAGGCTGTTTCTAGATCTTACTCATTTCCACTCAGATTCTTCACTACTATCTAAGTCCTCTTCCCTATCACTCTCCTGTTCGGATCCACTCTTAACCCTAGCAACGAAGGCCACATATTTTCTATTCTCCTCACGTGCGGATTTCTCACTCTGATTGTCCGAGCTAGGCTCGTCATCGATGAGAGTAGTATTCATTACCTTCTCTTCAACTCTCCTAGCAGTAGGG
Organism: Olea europaea var. sylvestris; assembly: GCF_002742605.1. NCBI lineage: Eukaryota > Viridiplantae > Streptophyta > Magnoliopsida > Lamiales > Oleaceae > Olea > Olea europaea. The sequence continues at coordinate 237,386 of NW_019265580.1, forward strand.
CACTCACTTCTCACGTGACCGAAACCCCAACAGTTATGGCATCTCACGGATTTAGATTTTCTCCTAAATTCACTCGAGCCACCTTTTTGTCTCTCTTCAGGCTTCTTATTCCTAAACATTTTTCGAAATTTCTTAGCTAGGTAGGCCATCTCCTCATCAATGGGTAAATCTGAATCAGAAAATTCCATCCAATTATTCCTAGTGGATTTCAAGGCTATGGATTTTTCCTTAGCAAGATTGTCTAAGGTCAACTCATAGGTCTGGAGGGATCCAACGAACTCCTCTACCTTGATAGTGTCTATGTCCTTACTTTCCTTAATAGCTGTGACTTTCAGCCTGAAACGCTGGGTAACGATCTAAGAATTTTTCTAACTATCTTGGACTCGAGAATTTTCTCACCTAGGTTGAAGGAGGAATTCACTATATCATTTAAGTTCGCATAAAAGACATCAAATGTCTCATCATCTCTCATCCTGATTTCCTCAAACCTACTGGTCAGCATCTGTAACTTAGAATTTTTAACGACCTGGGTTCCCTCATGCGTGGTTTCTAAAATATCCCAAACATCCTTAGCTACCTCACATATAGATACTCTCCTAAATTCCTCAGAGGACACAGCCATAAACAATGCATGCATGACCTTGCTATTAAAGTTACAGCTATCCAATTGTACTCTAGACCAGTTTTCTACGGGGGTGGGAGTGACTACACCATCTACTATGGTACTAGGGGCAGACCAACCATTCACTACGCTCTGCCAGACACGCTCATCCATGGATTTAAAAAATGCCCTCATTCTAACCTTCCAGTATGCATAGTTACAACCATCAAAGTGGGGTGGCATAGTCAACGAGGTACTCATCTAGACTATTTAAGGTCAGGACGCAATTTTAGGCTCTAATACCACTTGAAAAAAAATTGACCTAAAAAGCTTAGATATGCTAGAAAGTTCGACTAACGTGATACAGTATCAAGTTTAAATTTTGCGTTACCAAGTTTACGTTCTAGATTTCACTTTAACCAATTTGACCTTACGCGCGGAATTAATCTAACTAAAGCAACAAGTCACTTTAATTAGTTGTCTAGGTGATTAATCACACAAGTCAATTAACTTATGTTGGAATGATGCAGTTTGTATATTATGCAAAGCAGTAAATAACAAACAATATGATGATAAAGAAACCCCAACGTGGGTAAAATTTCGGGACCAAGCCAGTTACCTCCACTATACCAATTAAGCAAGTACAAGTTATACCAAACTCCGTACCCAATCAGACCTGCTGTTCCAGTCTCACGATCTACTATTGTAGATACTTCTAGCCTCTTGCTAGACTTCCTGATCTACCTCCTGCAACACAATCTGCTGTCCACTACAATCTCCTGGTCTTTAGCTGATTGTATCACCAAGTGGAACACCAAGGACCGTCCGTTCTTGTGCTTGTAACTGCGCCTCAATCCACTTATCTCAATCCTCCAATGAAAAGCCCCTTCCTCAATAGATTAAAGAAGTAAGGTGTTTTGGGTTATGTAGATTCAATGTTTTTAACCAAATCAATGGTTGCCGGATCACAAGATTGATGTAGATGAAATCTCCAATTAATTGCGCATTGTATCTCTTCAAACATGTTATGAATATCTTTTGCAATGAAGGAATAATGTAGCAAAATCTTCAATTTCGTCCTAGGGTTTGAGTATTTATATTTGAAGGTGTTTAGGTGGTATGGGCTGAGTAAAACACTTCAAAAATGTGAAATAGGGTTTTTTCGGCATAAGAGTGTCGCTCGAACGAGAGCCAGTGAGAATCGAGTGAGAGGTATTCTATTTTTTTTCGCTCGAGCGAGAAGCGAGCGACAGTTAGCAGTGATCAGTATTTTTATCATAACATTTTCTTTCGATGTCCAATTGAGACGATTCAAGTTGAGTTGGAAAGATAACTCAAAGGGATACAATTCTTTTAGAAATAGCCTTGTCCAAATTCCAACGTTTTCTATGTGAAAAATACGTTTCAAGTTATAACTGAAAATCCGAAACATATGTTGTGCGGCTATTTGGTATCATTTAGACTTTCAATTGCATTTCGATGATCTTCTGTGATCTTCTTGGACATCTTGGACTCCTTCAACGGCTCGAACACTAATTTACCTCATCTATACAAATTGCACCCTAAGTCTCTGACTTTTACACTAATGTTCAATTAAGTCCCTGACTTTTACAATTATACAATTTAGCTCGTTTTGTCCACCGGATTGTCAATTACACTTTTAGACCTAACAGGATCAACAAGGGGTATTAAATGAATATTCCCCTATATGTACTTGTTAGTGGTATAAATCGAGTTTTGACGAAACATGATCCTTCTAGGGCAAACGAGGGATCTCCTTCTCAGCCAAGCGGGGCATACCAGAAATTCGTGAGTGCTTCGGCTGGGGACTAGCTAGGCATTTAGGTCATGTACAGCCCGCCTTTACAAGCAACCAATTTCATGTCGTGTACGAACTTGGGTTAATCCGGATGAATGTCAAGTGCTCTCGAGTTTGGACAACAAATCATGCTTTTACACCTTCACGTGTGAAAGAAAGACCAAGAGCAGCACTTTTTCAAGGAAAGAAACATCACAGTAATTACTACTCATCAGTTGTCGAGTGGATCAAGGATTAATATTGATATCTGATGAGTTATTGTCTCAACTTTCTTGTGATATTTCATAGTCACGTGGGCCATGTAAGATACAACATGGAATTTCATTATTCTCCTATAACTTTACAAATTGTCCCATGTTTTATATGGACTTTTTTTCTTTGTACAATACTGTACAACCAGTTCTTCAATAATACAGCAATTTTATTATTTTTTTCTTGAATTTAATGGCATTCAAACAGAATGAATGTTTCAATATATAAAGAAAACTTAACTTTCAGAATTCCTTGACAACTACTTGGACATTTAAACCAGTTAAGAAAAGAACTTTATTTGTTATTTATTTTATTAATTCATAACTTACGAGTCGAAATATTTCTTGCCATATTCTTCTTTTATAATTTCATACTTTTTGAGTCGAAATGATTGAAATTTTTGTATTTGAGAATGTGGAAGGTCAAATTCCATGACTTTGGGTACAATATTTGTAATATATATATTATTTATTTTTATTTTTTTTTATGACGGGGGAATCCGCAGCCGCTACCCTTCGAGTGCACAATGGGTATACTCTTGGCTGACGTAATAGCCTGCAAACCACACCAGCAAGATAAACCGCACTAGGCAAATCCGGTGCGACAGGCTCGACCAAGAAAGTGTTGATAGGGAGAATCAAACTCGTGACCAAAGACTTCTGCGCTCACCTACTCCTCCAACTCGATCACCCACTAGGGGCTAATTGCATCTATATTTTTCCTTACAAAACGCAGTGAATAGTTCTTCTTTCCATTATTTCCTTTTATAATCTTGTTAATGAAAAATATACTAGAGAGATTATAATATAATCCCTATCTACATGGCTATAAACCATAGAACCATCTTTTTAATCATAACATCTATTAATTAGTATTAGAGAGCAATCATGCCCCTAATCAATTATGATTTTATAAGTTCAGCAAATTATTACTCTTTGTATCAAACAAATTATTATGTTTAGATCTCCTTATTTTCTTGCGTCCGTGTGTGCATGCGTGCAAAATACAGAAATCATTAATCCCAACTTTTTATTTCTTTGATCCACGAACGTTTTGACATTTCGTGAAATGGAATGAGTGTGAGTGTTTTGTGTGCTTTCAGCATATAATGATTCTATCTTAAAATATTAATCTATAATCAACCTTCCCCACTCAATTATGTGCACTCCTTTTGGCTTACACCCGTGGAGACAAACATAACGAAGTATCATTTTTATTAGGGTTAAACTGCAGTGTAAAAAAATTTAACATTTCCATTCTTATGCACTTATTTATTTATTTTTTTTTTCCTTTTTAATGTATGTCCTCAACCTTTTATAAATTGGCGACACTCATCTATTCCTCCATTAGCCACCCTATTTGAATTGAAGATTCAAAAATTTTAAATGATAAAATAGTTATTTTATTATTAATAATTCAAGTATTCAAACCGGGATCATTGCCATTTCTGGCACCAAATATTCCTCATTTGGTACAAAAATTTTGGTGGTGGTGGCGGCAGCGATGCGCAGAGGATAGTGGTGGCGGTGGCGTAGTAGCGGTTAGTGTGGTAGGTAGCTGTGGGTTATAGAAGATGGACACTCTTTTTTGTAATCTGATTATTATTATTATTATTTTTTTCTGAACTTTCACTTTGCCTATGTTTAGCTATGTTTATAAACTGTTTTTTAAACTATTATTTTTTTTTATTTTTCCACATAGTCTGAAGAATCCACTAGTAATGCTCGTTTATATACTATTTTTTTAAAGACTCAATTATTCTAGTGTCAAGTTAAAATATTAGCGCACCGAAAAAATTGAGACTAACTAAAGGCCCAAAACTATGATATTACCAACTTCCTTTGTCTAGTAGGCAAATCTTTGGCAGCTAGACCGACTGTATTTTATGATTTAGTGAATATATTTATCATTTTCACTTGCTATTTTATGTTGTAGAGTAAATTCGTGATTACTAGTATTTCAATAGAGAATGGGGTCACAATTGAAATTTTAGACGAAATCAAATGCTCAGTAGTTAATTTGACATGCCCCGCTCCGAGTAATGCTAGTGCACCTGGAACGTGACGTGCGCCAATAACAGATAACAACTAAAAGTTGGACCCACTATCAGGGCTACTACTTCTATAATATACAACTTTTTATAAATTATTTTTAATATAATTTCAGCATTATCTCCCCATGTAAATAAGATTAACTAGCCTGTAATTCACAATGCACAAATCTCAAAATATAGCACAACAAAATAGAGATAAGCCAAAATCTCAACTTTTATCCAAAAAAATAACATGAAATGTACATATGGATACAAAATACATAACAAGCCCCGTAACTATCTACAAGTGATGCAGAATCACATTTAAACATGAACATGCGTCCCAAAACACCTCTATGAAGTGGGTCATACTAACAAACTCTATCATGTAGCTCTAACTCTAAAATCAAATGCTCAACTCCAAAAGATGCTCAGATACTTAATTGCTGCTTGATAAGAAAAACGTGAAAAAAATATGAGTTGATAGTTCAGTGAGTAGAGAAGTTCGAAAATAAATATACTTTTTCATCTATACATTTTTATCTAAAATCAAATATACAACTAACAGCTTTCAATTTGCATATATTAATAATCAAGATGGAAGGCATCCTAATAATACTGAAATCTGTAATCTCATGGTCATGATATAACCCTCAACTCAAATTCATAATATCGTCTCATCAGATTTGCATGTAATCCACCAAAAATGTACCATCTGATTGAAATCTATAATCCATCCTTCGGGTTAAGAGCTTTTGTCAAGAACCTTTGGCCAACTCCGTGAACGAAGGTTGATCTCAAGGTCTCTGGTAATCAATTGTAGAACACGGTTAAGGCCTCTCTTTAAATTATATGTACATAGTTAAGACCAATGTTCAATCAAGACCCCTCCGTATAAGATAAAACATGGCTAAGGCCCTCTGTGAGCTATAAGAAGTATATAATCATTGGTACTTTTCTAATTGATCTCAAAATCACATGTCACATTCTAGTTTATAATGTGACATTCCAATTTATAAGTAATCCATGTATAGCGTTAATGATTTCACATATATCATAATGAAATAACCTTTCGTAATAATCATGTAATTGTACAAGAAATTCACATAATTGCACAAAATGTAATAGTATAATTAATATTAATTTTTTAAAATATATAAGTTTTTTCACTCACAAAAAACTATGTACGCAAAATCAACTCGGTTGATAAGCTACTCAATATTTGTGTCGCTGCTTGAAATATTATATAATTTTTATATTAACAATTAACCATTTTAAGAAATTCTGATAATTAGATAGATGATACCAAAACTTGATCTTTTCATGTTTAAGTGATTTCTGAAGTCCTTTAATCACTTAAGCGAATTTTTTTTTCATTTAACTTAATTACATAGCAAATTATACTTAATGGATTCTCTTCGTGTGAATTGGATTGATCCTTTTTTTTTTGTTGTTGTTAATTTTATATATGAATTTTTTGTTAGCTTGGCATTTTAGATTTTTTTTTTTTTGGTTGCAAATCTCACCCATTTAAAAGAATTTTGTCCTCGAAATTTAATTGACTATGTACGAAAAAGTCGTAGATACTGAGAACTCATCTGCTCTTCATTTTTCCATGTCACTTCTTATGCACATGATTTCTCCACAAGACTTCAACCAAATGAATAGTCTTACTATGCAATACATTTTCCTTTCTGTCCAATATCTGAATTGGTTATTCTTTATAGGGAAGATTTTCTTGCAGCTCTACTGGTTGTGATTCCAAAACATGAGATAGATCTTGAATATACTTACAATGCATGGAAACATAGAATACATCGTGAATTCTGGACAATTCCATTGGCAAACCCAATCGATAAGCAATTGGACCAATGCGTTCAACAATCTCATATGGGCTAATATACCTTGAACTTAATTTACCCCATTTACCAAATCCGATAACACCTTTTCATGGCGATAATCACAAGAAAATTTTATCCCTAACATTAAATTCTAGGTTTCTTCTGCGTCTATCTGTATAGTTCTTCTATATATCTTGGGCTATCTTTAGCTTTTCTTTAATTATTCTTACTTTCTCAGCAATAATCTAGACATATTTACAACCTAATTATTTCTTTCGCCTACTTCATCCCAATGTATAGGAGTTCTACACTTTCTTCCATACAGTGCTTATGCTTGAATGATAATTGTTATTATAAGCAAACTCCATTAAAGAAAGATGAGTGTCTTAATACCATTTAGATTGTAGTACACAGTCCCGTAACATGTCTTCTAAAGTCTGAATAGTTCTTTCTGACTGGCCATGTGTTTGTGGGTGAAAAGCTGTACTGAAAAAAAGTTTAGTACTCAAAGCTGTACTGAAATAAATTTAGAAGAATCTCTATCTGAAATAATAGATAATGGTGCCCCATGCAAACTGACTACCTCATCAACATATATGTTTACCAATTTATCTAGTGAGTATGACTTTAAGAGGCAAAAATCTGGCAGTCTTCGTCAATATGTCTACAATAATCCATATGCCATAATTATCGCTCTATAAAAAAATCATAGTAATGTACTCTCATTTCCAATCAGGAATAGGCAATGTTTGTAACAATCCTTCATTTTCTGAAGATCTGGTTTCACTTGTTGGAAAATGAGACATTTAGATACAAACTCGGCTATTTCTCTCTTCATTCCGTGCCACCAATAGTGTTAATTGAGTACAAGATATATTTTGATTTTTCTAGAACACATAATCTGTTTCCTATAACTAAAGCTCCATGATCTCGAATAGTATAATATGCATGCTTACCTTTAATAACTTCTTCTTTCAATTTGCTCAACATTAGATCTTGAGTTTGAGCTTCTCTAACTGTGTCAATCAAAGTATGCCTTATTTGAAAGTTCACAAACAATATTCCTATACTGGTAACTTACTATTAAACTCGTGAAGCTTTGAACTCACCAAACAAAGAAGAGCATACTACACTAGTCTGGGTCATAGGACTCGATGTATTCCTACAAAGAGCATTAACAACTACATTAGCCTTCATAACATGTCCTGTAACTCCACGTATTATTGTAGTTCTACCACATTAGCTATCTCGCCATTCAAAAATCGAGCCATGATGGTCTCCCAATCTTCCTTAATATTTCCTTTAATCATGGCAACCTCTATCTCCTAGTAATAATTATACACTCCTTAATCCTTGATAAAGGCTTTGTAATATTTGATGAAGATCCCTATAGTAATGATTATGGACAAACCTATTCCTCATAATAGCCTTCAATTCTCCACATATTTCAATAGTCCGCTAATTATTCTCCTCGTATAGGTTGCTATTTGATCTCACCAAATGATAGCATAATCAGTAAACTCAACGATAACAAGTTTTACATTATTCTCCTCTTAGTAGTTATGATAATCAAATATAAGCTCTATCTTCTTCTCACACTTCAAATATGCCTCCAAATCGCTCATTCCTTTGAATGACGAAATGGTCATTTTAATATTACCCATACTTTTATCAACGTTATCTCCAACATAATCTCTAGCATTTCTATCATGCCTGTCTCCTATATTTCTCATCTTTCATATTTCATCTTCTAATAATGTATCATCATAAATTTCACTACTCGCTTCATTTTCATCACCAATTTTCACTCTAGGCTCCTACCTACAGTGCCTCCTCACGTTATGAACTTATTTAGGTTGTTCCCTCCATAAATTAACAAGCAATATGTCTTGCCTCTCCATCCACGCTTCTTACCTATCAACTCTATCTCCAAAATCCCTAAACAACCTCTCAAATTGTCGCATCATCTCTTCCTCATGATGACTTGACTATTCTTTTATCTTGAAGTAGAACCGTCTCTTCAGACATCTTAAATCTAGAATAATATTTATCTGACATGTGTACTCTTGTGTATCACTCAATTTGGCTATTTCACTCTATTAATATTACCACTCTACATTTTTCCACTCAATGCTTTCTTCTAAGCAGTTCAAAGAATTAATTTGAGAATTAATTTGATTTCAATCAAATTTCTATCATTGTGGAGCTGAAACAAAGAATTGAATAAGGGAAATTTAACTCTAGAATAACTCAAAAAGTAGGAATAGACATTCTAAAAGGAAGGTAGATTTTGGATTCTGTGCTTATAGCGAATGAATGCATTGACTCTAGATTACGTTTGGGAGTTCTAGGGATTTATGCAAGCTCGTTATTCAAAAGGCCTATGATCACATGAACTGGGGATTCCTTATGTACATGCTCAGAAGGTGTGACTTTGGAGAAAAGGGGTATAAGTGGATCAATTTTGTATCTCTACCGTTTCATTCTCAGTTTTGATTAACGGCACCCTGGAGGGTTATTTTCAAAGCATCAGAGGTTTGAGGCAAGGGGATCTCCTGTCTCCATTGCTATTTGTGATTGTTATAGAAGCATTCAGTAGGATATTTGAGAAAGCTGTGGGAGAAGTTTGATAAGGAATTTTACGGTTGGAAACTTACAGTTTCCCATTTGCTATTTGTAGACGATATATTGATTCTATACAATGCAAATATTGAGCAATTCAAGAACTTGGTCGGCTACTTCTATACTTTGAAACGGCGTAGGGATTGAAGATTAATTTGGGAAAATATAAGGCTATTCCAATGGGAGAGGTTGCTAATGTGGATGAGCTGGCCGATATATTGGGTTGTAAGGTTGCATAGTTGCCCATGTCATACATTAGGCTCCCTTTAGGGACAAGATTTAAAAGTAAACATATTTGGAATGGAATTTTCAAAAGGGTGGAGAAAATGTTAGCGGGATGGAAGCGTATGTACCTTTTGAAGAGAGGCCATCTTACCTTCATTAAATCCACTCTCTCTAATCTACCAACTTATTTTTTGTCACTACTTCCCATTCCTATTACAGTAGTAAATAGATTAGAGAGGATTCAAAGGGAGTTTCTTTAGGCAAGGTTATGAGAAGAGATGAAATTTCATCTAGTTAATTAGAGTGTGGTTTGTTCTCCTGTAAGGATGGGGGGCCTTGGATTGAGGAGCCTTGTTTTGTTTAACGAAGCTTTACTGGGCAATTGCTTATGATGATTTGGAGTAGAGAGTGAGGGTTTTTGGAGAGAAAACATAGGAGCGAAGTATGGTGTAATGGAAGGGGATTGGTGCTCAATCAAGGGTCATGGATCTTATGGGGTGAGTTTGTGGAAGTATATTCAATGAGGATAGAATGAATTTTGAGACAAATTGACTTATGTAATGGGAATGGCAATAGCATCAGATTTTAGGATTATTGTTGATGTAGAGATCATCTGCTAAAGGCACGCTTTCCTTCTTTGCACCGTATAGCTTTGGAACTGTTTGCTATGGTGAATGATGTAAGAGCTATACATAATGAAAGTTATAGCAAGAATATTGCTTTTGAGAGGGGATTATAGGATTGGGAATTGGATGATTATGCACTGTTTTTTACTTCCTTGCATGAAGTACATATTTAGGTAGGAGGGGGCGATCATAGTAGGTGGAGGTTGGCACGTAATGCTATTTTTTCAATTCGCACTTATTTTAGATTCATATTCGGACAGGTGGAAAGTTCATTTCCCTAAAAGATGGTGTGGTAACTATGGACGGTTGTGAGGGGGCAGGTGTTAAAGGTCGATAATCTTTAAAGAAAAGGCTTTTGTGTTATCTAGTGGTGTTATATGTGTAAGAGAGATGGGAAAAAAATTGACCATTTGTTCATCCATTATGACAGTGTTCTGTGGCTATGGAATGGTATTCTAACTTTCAAACATATGGATTCGGGGTTGCCTAGGCACATAGAAGACATGTTCAAGGCATGGAAGAGAAAATTTTGAGATAAGGATGGTAGGCTTGTATGGAGTCTTATTCTAGGATGCATTGTATGGTGTATGTGGAGAGAAAGGAACAACCGTTGTTTTGATGATCAAAAAAGAACAACAGAGCAAATCAGAGAATTGTTTTATATGATTTTGTATACTTGGTTTAATGCTGTAGCCACTATAATCATATAGAGGGCTGCCTAACTTCATGTCATTTCTTTCTTGTTTATATTGATAATACAGTTCCCATGTATTATTCTATTGATTAATAAAATTATCTGAATACTTATCAGAAAAAGATGAAGAATGCAAAGAACGAGGACGAAAACTCAAACAAAAAATTAAAGGATATAACCTTGATTTTTGGAACTAAGCTCTGATATCAAATGATGTGAACCCACATAGCAATTGAAGTTATAGAACCCACGAAATATCAGATCAAACCCAAGAAAACCAAGAATTAGCATTTGCAAAAGCTCGACCTGATAAATTATTGAACCAATGAACTAAGACAATCACAAATAATATCTTAACCCCGTGATCACAAAACTTACAAAACTTATTTGAATTGAAGAACACCAAAGAAATTAATCCTTTAAAAGTTCAATTTTTGATTTGATGAAGAACGAATTGAAAGCAAATATGCCTCACAATAATATCTCTCAAATTGTGTGTTTTTCAATGAATAGAATGATCCTATTTATAGGAAATCCATAAAACGCTATTTGAAAATGGAATTCAACCTAAAATATATCAAAAAGATACCATAAAAGTAAATAAGATAGAAGTCTAGGCAAAATTAGGAAAAATGCGTCCTGGTTTTACTATATGCTGCCACATAGGGTTATTTGGTGTGGTCACAAAGGCCATTCATCCACCTTCAATTTGGTTCATGTATGGGTACATGTTGCCACACCCAAGTTTGTGCTATGCCTTCGCATGGTAGTTCGTCTTTCCTCCAAGTTTAATGTCTTGATTCAAATGCATTCTTACTTGTTTTCGCTCCCATGCCTGACATGATACTTGATCTTAGACTTGTTAACTTTACCCTTTTGGACTCCGTAGCTTCAACATGTGATTGAATGCTTCATTAACTCTATTTGATCTCAAACTTATCCTTTGCCTTTCCTCGACATGCATCGAACTCTTAATAGCTAGTTGCCTTCATTGGATCACATCACAACTACTTTCGGTGAATCCTGGGACTCAGACGCCATTTGTCATCTTGTACCATAGTGGAGGACAAATTTATTTTGAAAAACTATGTGCAACACAGGTTTTAGTTCCTTTCAATACTACATCTACATCAACATTCATTTCCTCTAATTTTATTGTTACTCTATTTATTGTAATGTTTCTTTTTTATTATTTTATTTATATAATTCTAGAAATATTTTAAATTTCCTTTTTGTATTTTCCCAAACATAATAGACATTAAACAACTTACGATAAAGAAGACAATAAAATGTGTAGGAATTAGACAAGGACTGGCCATTTTTAAAGAAAGAAAATGGAGATTGAAATTTAAGAAAGATATATGACTGTGATATAATCTTATGAATGAGGGAACCATATACAGAGAGAATGTTGCATGAAACTGTGGATTTGTGAATCTTGTACATGTACTATCTAGCATTGTGGCACACAAGAAGTCTTGACATACTGCACAATTACTAGTTATAAGAGATATGAATTAAAACGATAGATTTCTTGCATTTTCTTTTCGTCCAAAACTTCACAACTTTCTTGTGCTTGTAATAAAATCTTATTTTTATCTTATATTCAATATATAACTAAAAGCAATATGTTCTCTATTTTCATAGAGTACATGCTTAAAAATAAGCTTATGGTAAACTTTATTTTAATTTTTTAAATAGAGAGTGAGTTTGACTCTTAACATTTAAATAGATAAAATAACTCTCTATTCTTAATTTAAAACGATTGTATTTAATAAGATACAAATTTCAATATTCTATGTTTTGAATTGATTGACAATTGACGTAAAAAAAATATATGTTAAATAAAACATGAGGAGAGATGAACAAATATTTTTGTGAAAAGCAAAATGAAAGTCAAAAGATATTTTTTAGAGTTTTTCAAGATCTTAATTCCCTTGTGTATGGTTTTTGAAATATCACAAGCTTCCTTACTAGTCTCACACATAGATATTTATTAAAACTCTTCAAATGATATAGCCATAAAGATGGCATATACTCTTTTACCATTCAAATTACACTAAGGAATTATCCTTAGCAAAGTGAAAAGTGTAACAACACTAGCAATGGGGTTGCCTAACCCATCTATACACTAACCCAAACTTTCTTATCCATGGACTTCTAGAAAACTCTCATCCTAATCTTCCAATATGCATAACTATTTCCACCAAAGTAAAGAGAAACATTTAATAACTGACTCATATAGACATATTGGGTCAAGAATGAAATATAGCTCCGATACCACAAAAAATGAGGTTCAACCCAACTAAGACCTAGAAGGGAGGTGATAAGTGCAATATACGGAATTAAAAATTAACTAAAAATAACATACAACAAGTTAAAAAAAAAAAAAAAAAAAGGGCCTCCTGCTAACCTCCTACATCTATATATAAATGCTGATTTATCAAGAATACACAAGAAAAGTACATGCCAGTAAATAATCCACTGAAAATATCAAACTTGCAGAATTGGGGCAGACAAAATCAAACTTTAGTAGACTTTGACTCCCAACTTGTAATTACCAAAGAACATTTCAGTTGTGTACTTTGTGTACTCTAGCACCAGCTCCAATGCCTCTAGACTTCTTTTCTTCTCATGGATCGCCAAGAATGAACTCGTTCTTCCTAAATCCAGACCCGGTCATCTCTTTGAATCTTCAAGACTGTGAAGTCTATTTGGTAGAGGTTTTATTTGTGTTTTAGTCTTTTCGTATTTTAATGTTTTTATCTTGTGGTTTAGGTAAGAGAATTATGGAATGAGTATGTGATCTTTAATAACCTGTTCTTTTGAATGAATAAAGGCTCAACCCACAATAGGATAGATTTTGGTTGGATATATATAGTATTAGAGTTATGGGTTTTTTAAGATTGCAATAAGGCTCAAAAATTGCAAACTAGGTTTTGTCAGCCAAATGATGGTCCAGTTCTGCTAAACCTAATCGAGCAGTTTGCTTGGCAGTCGGTGAGTGATTTTGGCTTGACTTAATTTTTTTTAGCTGATTTTGATTCATTCAAAAGACACTCTCAACCTTCAACAACTTAACCCTAAATGCAACTAGATAAAATGATTTTTTTTATGCAGAGCTTTGCGAAAACACTTTCGATCTAGCACTTGTTGTTGGCCCAATACACAGGATTCCAAATCCCTTAAAATTTGGGACTTTTCTCCACACGGGAAAATGACAACCCATTTATAAAAATTATGAATTGTATGCATACTTTTAAGATTTATTTATGTTATGGAAATTTTACTTTTTTTTTTTGTTAGATTTTCATTTAATACATTACATTAGGATTTTTATTACTATAGTTTAAGATTTCCTTTTTGGAATGGAATTCTATTTCATTGTATCAAAATGCAACTTGAGTCTAAAAGGTATTGATCCAACGAAATGAAAAATTGAATGTTATCATTTATGTATTCAAAATTTTGATGCCTAACTTTCTAGTATTCATTAGGGAATCCGATGTGGTACAGCAGGAATTAGACTTTTTGAAGAAGTGGGATTGATGCTGGCAAAAATAGGCAACTTCCTGATTTTTGGAGAAATTTTGGGATTGTCCATTTTTGACGAAATTTTAGTCAAATTTTATTGGAAATTGGACAATAAACAAGACAAAGGAGATTGCTTCTGATACAGGCCCAATTTCAGGCAAATTCCTTCATTTAGGTCTTTGTTTTTGCATTTTTTATTTTTTCGGTAAATTTTATTATTGTTATATCTCTATCAATTTAAGTTCGATTTGAATTCTGCTTGTTGAAGGATAACCCTTAAGATTAAGACTTTCAAATTTAGTAATTATCTCAATTTTTCCATTTTCGAAAAAAAAAAGAATCCTTTTTTATTATTTTTTATTTTGTCAAAATTTTCCAGGGTTTTTCCTTTATAAAGCATTGTAAGCACTTTGTGGGCATATAGATTGGCAAAAATAAAAAAAATTTGTGAATTCTTTCGTTCTTTGGGATTTGTTCATTCTTCTTAATACCTTCCGCTACGTCAGTTTCAATGAACGAAAGCATTGGTCATGAGTTTCACGTTCTCTCGTTTTGGTACGTGCTACTCTACATCACTAACGATGCAATACACATATGAAATCTATTAATTAATTTTGTAGCTTCTAATATTTTATGTTAATATTTCTTTTTCCCCTTTGATTAACTTTACCTGATTGAAGATTTTCAATTAGAGTGGCTCTATTAAAATCTACAATTTTTATTTATACATCCCACTCTCTATATATATTTTCCTATTAAAATATTAAAATTTTGAAAATTTAGTATTTTCGTCCACATCAAATTCCAATATTGTCCTATTAAATTTATTCATTTAAACGTTATATATTCTAGGGTTGAACAACGAAACCACCAAACTGCAAACCAAACCGAATCCGTTTTCCTGAAATCATTGGTTTGGTATCACGTAGATCTGTCAACATTTTGATTTTGAATCGAACCAAACCGCTTCGAAGTTGTTTGGTTTAAATTTCAATCTTTGCAAACCGTTTTAAACTGTTTACCAAAAAAAAAATCTGAAAATAAATTAATCTAAATTTTATTTAACTCAATTAAAACTTAACACATTTCAATTAAAAAGATACATCTATATTAGACATAATTCAATTAAATTCAAATCGACAATTATAGATCTCAATTAGTTAATTATTCATATCTAGATATTTATGTGTCATCATAACTATGAATATAAAACCCTCAAATTAGGTAAAGTATTGAACAACTAATGCTAAACTACATTCATCGATTCTCCATTACAATTGAGCATAAAATTAAATCTAAATTTTATTTCAAACGTTCACATTTCATTTTCTTCTAATAATTTTCTCAAATTCAAGTCAGATCACCAAAATTATTTTATTTTTGGTAATTATTTTTATATTTTTATTGGTAGTTATATGGCTTTGTTTTAATAATTGTCGGTTTGTGGGTATCCCTTAAAGTAATTCACCAATATTTAGATTTAGTAAAAGTTTTGAATGATTCACAAAAAGTCATAGTAGCTAGATACTATTATATTTGAATTTTTTAATCATTTTCTTTTATTAATTATTTTATAACATTTAACTATAATCAATGAATTTATGTACTATAATTTTATATTTATGAAGAAAATGAATCATGTATTACACTTGCAGATGGATGCCATTAGTATCGACTAAGAGTTTAAAATATTTATATCATGTTGTTGCATTTTAATGATTATAATTATATAAATTTGATTTGTACATTTTTTAATAATACAATTAATGTTTTAATATGAAATTTTAGACTAATATTTATGATTTAACTTATTTGATATATATTAATTTTTTTTTTTTTGTTAAACCATGGTTTTAAGCCGAATCAAGTTGAAAAAATGGTTTGAATTGGTTTGGCTTAGAAATCGAAATGGTTTGGTTTGGTTTTAGAAAATTTGAAATCGCTTTAAATGGTTTGGTTTGAAGATTTGTCTCAAACCGCCCAAACCGAACTATGTTCACCTCGAATATATTCATACAAATTTTATATATTCATCCCACGACAAATGCATTCCTAATACAATTTAAAATTTTTTAAAAATCAGTATGTTGACTACCGAACTCCGATCTAACAAAAACAAATCGCTAAACCCACCACAGGCAGATGTGAGTTCGGTCACTGCTCCCAGATCGGACTAGCCCGTCGTTATTTCAGGAAAACATCATGATTACCTCCTGTCACATCACCCTTTCAATCATATACACTCGTCATAAGTGACGTCATCACCGCAAAAAACCACCAGTCCAAAGCCATGATTCTCAAGCCCCTTGCAAGTCATCATTACTTGGGAAAAACACTAACACATGGCCACCTACCTCATCGACCAATCATAGGAGAATTCGACGACTCGAGTTCCGAGCTCTGTATTGTAGCTGATTTGACTGATTTGATGTAATTCGGCTGGAGCCATGTATAAATAGTAGGGCAGAAATCTTGTAAAGGGCAAGTGAATTCGTGTAAAAGCTCATGGCACAATTCCATTTTCTCAACATAATTTGTGGTTTCTTTCAATAATAAATTCCCATTTTTTCTTAAAGTTGGCTTAAAATTAGGCTTGCTAATTTTGATGTCAACAGTTTGGCGCTAGAAGGAGGGCCACCAATTGTTAAAAATAGTCTCATTCCCCCACAAAATCCGAGAACCATGAATCATAGCTCAAGTTCTAGAAACCTATCTTACACCCACCCTCATGAAACGAATACTCCACCAAGTTCTCCATGACAACAAGACCCTCAGATGATCGCCATGAAGGAAGCCCAGGAAAAACTGGCAAATGCATTGGGACGATTGGAACGGTGTCAATCCTACTTATCCCCACTAGATACCGAGGCAGAACCCCCTGCGAGGACAAGAGCAAGACGTCCCCCCACTAGGAGGACTCTCCACTTTTCAAGAAGAGAATCCTCAAGAAGCCGGACTGACAAAGTTAGGAGTAAGGATCCCGAGGCGAGGAGGACTGGCAGTGTGTTCGACAGACTGGAGACCCAGCACTCGCTAACTCCTACATGAGGACAAACCGACCCTGACCTTAAACTTCATCTAGAGTAGACAGAACCCGAGTTGAGCGCGCTGAAAAGACCCATAGCTAACTTGGAGGCTAAAAACAAGGGTGGCACTGAGAATTATCTTACCAAACAACATTCCCCCTTTACTGAGGATGTCTTTATGGAATCATTACCTGAAAAATTGAAAATCCCCATATGGCCACGTACGAAGGGGATAGTGATCTTCTCGGCCAGCTTGACAAATACACATCGTGGATGGAACAGAGGGGGCAAGCAACTTAATTATTTGATGGGCATTCCCCCTGACTCTGGAAGACAAAGCTCAGAGATGGTTTAGGAGACTGCACTACAGTCGGTAAAAATTGGAATGATCTGGCCACGACATTCTTAGCCCAGCTCATGGGCTCCAAGGCCAGAACCACACCTAAAGAACAGCTAGTAAGCATCAAACAGGGAAGAAGTGAATCCCTTAAAAGCAATTTGAGCAAATTCAACAAGCAATCCATGAAAGTGGAAAAAATATCTGACGACGCAGCACTCATCGCCGTACTAGTAGGACTTAGCCCTAGAACGAGATTTTGGTGGTTAGTACACGAGGACGGCCCAAGAACTTATCACGAGTTCTCAAACTGAGCTGAGAAATACATAACTATTGAAGAGGCAACCTCTGACCAAGAGAAAGCCAGGTGCAAACCCGACCTCAACAATACGGTGAAAGAAAAAAACCAAGTGGCGGTCCTCAACCCGAAAGAAAGAAGGATAGGAGAGAAAGAGAATGTCATAAGCCTCAGTCATACAAATTTCGGGAATACCACCCACTCAAAGCCTCCTTGGAAGAAGTATTCACGCAAACTAATGAAAAAGAGGCATCTCGTAGGCCTATGATCCTGAAGGACGGGCAAGCAGGACACCACCAGGGACGATACTGCCGATATCACAAGATGTGGGCCATGACACTGATAACTATCGAGAATTAAAAGAGGAAGTTGAGTCGTTAATTCGTAGAGGTCGGCTATAGGAGTTTGTTGCCAAATCGAAAGAAGCAAATCGACCTACAATGCAGCAGCCACTGCTGTAGGGGCCTCCCGCACAAGCTCAGCAGGCAGTCCCTAATCGTAATCCACCCCCACGCGTCGAAATCAAAATGATGGTGGGAGGAAATCAGTATGTTGAGGGGTCTAGAAGGGTGAGACGAAGACAAGCCCGAAGTGCAAGAATCAAGTCGAACTACTGGAATCAAACCTCGCAGATTGGGATAGACCCTGAATGGTTCTGTTTCACAGAGGAAGATTATGAAGAAATCCCCCAAGACCAAAGTGACGCCCTAGTGGTCACAATGCCAGTTGCCAGAGTAAAAGTCCACCAAACATTGGCAAACAACGGGAGTTTGGTCAACATACTTTACTCACCAACTTTGAGGCAGTTGAAAATATCAAAACGCTACCTCCAACCGTACTCAAGGAAACTACAGTGACTCTTTGGAGATCCTATTGAAGCCCGATGTTAGATCATCCTTGTTGTAGAGCTGGGCGAAGCTCCTTTCCAAAGAAGGATCTTAGGAGATTTTGTGGTGGTTGATTTGCCATTCAACTATAACGTAATATTGCGATGATCCATTCTGCATGAGCTAAAAGCTGCCACATCAATTTATCATTATTGTATGAAATTTCCCACTCCTTACAAGACAGCAATTATTCGAGGGATGAAGCTGGAGCAAGGGCGTGTGATGTCGACTTGCCAAAGCCACAAGTCAACATGCTAAGGGACAGGGCGAACACGCAAGTCGAGGAAGCCAGACTGAAGAGACCAATCGTTGTGGATCTCTCTGAGATTGGAATAACAGAGAAGTACCTCAAGAAAGCCATGGATGAGCAATTGTCCTTTGATGAAAAAGAGGTGGA
This sequence comes from Olea europaea var. sylvestris, assembly GCF_002742605.1. Lineage (NCBI taxonomy): Eukaryota > Viridiplantae > Streptophyta > Magnoliopsida > Lamiales > Oleaceae > Olea > Olea europaea. Next base: position 256,577 of record NW_019265580.1, read on the forward strand.
CCCACATCTTTCTGATTATCTCGTTGCCTGTAGTTGGGTAACAATCCCCAAAGTCTTAGTGGATACAGGGAGTGCTCTAAACATCCTCTTCAGCAACACCCTCAAATTGATGGGTATCTCTGCTAACTTCATCCAACCATACTCAAATATGGTCATTGGATTAAACGGAGCCCTGACTTCTGCCAAATGATCGATCAAGCTCAAAGTCGACTCAAGATCAGCATCCCGATAGGTGAAGACAAACTCCGAGTTCGTAATATTCGACCCTCCATCACCTTAGATGCTGTAATGGGATAGCCCCTACCATTCAGCCTGAGAGTAGCAGTGTCCCTATATCACTATTCAATCAAATTTCCCACACCCCATGCTGTGGGTGAAGTTAAAGGAAACTGGGAGCTTGTCGAAAGATGTCAATAGAAACCTGACACAACCCATCAACACACCTTCCAAGAGTACATATGGCCAATATATGGGAATCCGAGCTCATTCCACTAGACCCACGGACCAAGATCAAAGGGGAAGAACCCGTCGAAAAGCTAGAAGGAGTTCAAATTTGTGCCAACGACCCATCAAAAGAGCTCAAAGTAAGGCGCGGGCTGTAGCCCTCCACCCAAAATGAAATTGTGGCCTTCCTTAGACAAAACCTTGATGTCTTTGCCTAGAATTACTGGGACATGAGAGGGATAGATCCCAAAATCGCCCGCCACAAATTACAGGTGAATCCCTCAATTCGGCCAAAGCAACAAAAACGACGAGCTCTGAAACTAAAAGATATGAAGCACTCAACAAGGAGGTGCAAAATCTATTGTACAACGGTTTCCTCCGTGAGGCAAAATACCCAAAGTGGGTCTCAAATCCAATCCTTGTGAAAAAAATAAAATGGAGATTGGAGGGTATGCATAGACTTCACTGATCTCAACAAAGTATGCCCTAAAGATAATTTTCCTTTACCAAGAATATATCAAATGGTGGACACCACTGCGGGACACGAACTACTCAACTTCATGGACACGTACTCTGGATATTACCAGATACCGATGTATGGCCCAGATCAAGAACATACCTTATTCGTAACTGACTGAGGTCTTTACTACTACAGAGTAATGTCATTTGGTCTCAAAAATGCTGGTGCCACTTATCAACGACTTGTGAATTCCATGTTTTCCCAGCAAATTGGAAAAACAATGGAAGTGTATGTTAATGACATGCTGGTTAAAAGCATCAAGGCCAAACACCATTGTCGGCACCTGACCGAAATGTTTGATATCTTGAGAAAGTATGGAATGAAGTTAAACCCGAGAAAACGTGCCTTCGGAGTTAGCTCTGGAAGGTTCCTAGGTCACATTGTAAACAATTGAGGAATTGAGGTAAATCCTAAAAAATATAAGATGTTATAAAAATGAAGCCTCCGACCAAACCCAGTGAGGTACAAATTTTAACCAGAAGGATTGCCGTCCTCAGTCGATTTGACTCTAAGTCTATGGACTGATGCAAACCCTTCTTTGACACATTACGAGAAGAAAAGAAGTTCGAATGGATCGAGGAATGCCAGAAAGCCTTTAACGAATTAAAGAGATAACTAGTTCAGCCTCTGCTACTCTCAAAACCAAAGGCAAGCGAGGTCCTGAAGCTATATTTGTTTGTCTTAGAACATGCCATTAGTGTCGTTCTGACCCGAGAAGAGAACGGCGTTCAACACCCAGTTTATTACGTAAGCAAAGCACTTCACAAAGCTGAGCTCAGATACTCGCCCGTGGAAAAACTGGTATTCACCCTGCTGATGGTAGTCGAAAACTGAGGCCATATTTCTTGGAACACCCCATTGAGGTCCTCACCAACTCTCCATTGAGAAAAATATTGCAAAAACCCGACACATCAGGTCGGATGGTAAAATGGGCAGTCGAGCTCAGACAATTCGACATAAAATACACGTCTCGTTCCTCCATCAAGGGCCAAGCGTTTGCTAACTTTGTCTCTGAGTTCTGCAGCGTTCCAATTGAGGAACTACCAGAAGAAACCCCATGGGAACTTTACGCTGATGGTTCATCCACCGAAAATCGATCTGGGGCTGGTATGGTATTAATCAGCCCTGAACAACGCACATTTTGCGAAGCGTTGCCATTTGACTTCAAAGCTTCAAACAATGAGGCCGAGTACGAAGCTCTCATTGCCAGAGTAAGGATGGCCTCAGGGTTAGGAATCTCCAACCTAATCATACATAGTGACTCCCAACTAGTCGTGAATCAGGTCAACGACGTATATCAGGTGAAAGAAGAAATAATAGACAATTACCTACGGGTTATAAGGAAAGAACTTGGAAAATTCAACACCACCCAAGTCAAGCAGATTCCCTTATCTCAGAACGGCCACGCCGACGCAATGGCCCACCTAGCCACCAATGAAGGAATCGAAGAATTCGACAGCATCCTCTTGAGAAGAATATCCCTACCTGCCATTGAGCTGGCAGAAGTGGTCCTTATGATGATAGATCCCAAACCAACTTGACACGACAAGATCATCGCTTACCTAAAGACCCAGAATGTCCCGAAAACTCGACAGAGGCCACAAAGCTCCGAATCAGGTCTGCCAGGTACATACTCATTGATAATGTCCCCTACAAGTAGGGATATTCTACACCCTTATTAAGATGTTTGAACGAAGAAGAAGCCCAACACGCCCTATGGGACGTTCATGAAGAAATATATGAAAATCATTCCGGTGGGCTTTCATTAGCCCACAAGATCATACGACAAGGATGCTTTTGGCCTGCAATAAGACGTGATGCCCTCGAGTTTGTCAAAAGATGTGAAAGGGCCAGCATCTCGCCTCTAAACCCTGTAACAGCACCCTGGCCCTTTGCAAAATGAGGGGTCGACCTAATTGGACCTATGCCTGATGAAAAAGGAGGCGTAAAATAAGCCATTGTTGCAATGGATTACTTCACTAAATGGGCTGAGGCAGAGCCACTTGCCAAGATCACTGAACAAAAAACAATTGATTTTTTGTGGAAATCAATCGTCTGTAGGTTTAGCATACCTCACTCCATCGTTACGGACAATGGAAAATAGTTCGACAACGAATGACTTTCAGATTTCTGTGAAGAGTTCGGCATCAAGAAACATTTCTCAATGCCAAACCATCCGCAGGCAAACGGCCAAGTCGAAGCCATTAACAAAATTATTAAGCACACATTGAAAGCAAAACTTAGCTTGTTTAAAAGAGGATGGGCTGATGAACTCCTCAGTGTGCTATGGTCATATCGCACCACTGCAAGGACTAGTACAAGAGAAACCCCGTTCTCACTGGCCTTCGGTGTAGAGGTTGTAATCTCACTTGAAGTCAACATTCCCTCGCTGCGCATAACTGATTACGACAAAGAGAGGAACCGTATAGCTCTTCGTATGGAACTCGACCTAGCTGAGGAGAAAAGAAATAGCTCCGAACTTAAAAATGCCGTTTACGAGCAGCGAAACTCCAAGTACTACAATCAAAATGTATGAAAAAGAGAATTCGAAGTGGGATCCCTTGTCATATGGAAGGTATTTCTCTCCACAAGGGAGGCTAGCAGCGGATGCTTGGGTTTGAACTGGGAAGGTCCCTATTTGATAATGAAGATCCTGCTAAAAGGGACATATGAATTGGAAGACTTAGGGGTAGACCTTTACCCCACCCTTGGACGCTGAGCACCTTAAGTAGTGCTATCAGTGAATGAGAAAAGTCCATGACATGTAAAGACCGCTTGTAATGTCAATCACATCAATAAAAGGGACTCCCTATTTTGAACATTTTATTCAGCATTTCACCAAAATTCTCAAAAGCTCTGCTCCTCACATAGGCCAATCTAAGGTCGAATGTGCTATGATACTTAGTAGAAATTCCTCTTTGGAAATTCTCAAAAGCCTTGCTCGTCACGCTGGCCGATCTAAGGTCGTATGTGCTACGACAATTAGTGGAAATTCCTCCTTAGGAATTTTCAAAAGCCCTGCTCCTCACGTAGGCCGATCTAAGGTCGTATGTGCTACGACACTTAGTGGAAATTTCTGCTTAGGAATTCTCAAAAGCCCTGCTCCTTACGCAGGTCGATCTAAGATCGTATGTGCTACGACACTTAGTAGAAATTTCTCTTTAGAAATTCTCAAAAGCCCTGCTCCTCATGTAGGTCAATCTAAGGTCATATATCCTACGACACTTAGTGAAAATTCCTCCTTAAGAATTCTCAAAAGCCCTGCTCCTCACACAGGCCGATCTAAGGTCGTATGTACTACGACACTTAGTGGAAATTCCTCTTTAGAAATTCTCAAAAGCCCTGCTCCTCATGCAGACCGATCTAAGGTTGTATGTGCTATGACACTTAATGAAAATTCCTCCTAAGGAATTCCACAAAGCACTGCCACATCCGTTGGCCGAAATAATCTCAGAAATCACTAAGATAGTTCATAATATTGATAAGCAAGCATATTAAAATGAACTTACTGCCAAAATAAAATATACTAAATCAAAAGTAAAGTTGCAAAACATTATCCACAAACGTATTAAATACAAACCAAGTCTTATAAAAATAAATATAAAAGGGGTCTAAGCTTCTAGGGGATCTTGAGGAGCATGGGTCGCCTCTAGTGCATCATCCTCAATTGGGGACACCCGAACTCCAGCCACTTCGAACAGCCTCCAAAGTTCCTCTTTCTGCTCCGCTAAAGCATGCTCCAAGAAGGTCGCATCAAAATTCGGCCTCTTCTTTCGAATATATTTCACCAGCTCTTCCAACGCCACGACATAGGCATCCTGTGCTAAAGCATCAAATTCGGGGGACTCCCTCCAAGTCTCCACCGCCTTGGTAGACTTAGCCTCAGTCTTGTCTGCCCTCCTTTCAGCCTCCCTGGTCCTTTCATTTGCCTTTTGCATCTTTTGGACTGCCTCCACAACCTTAGCTCACTCTTCCTCAAATTTTCTTTTCTCCTCTTCAGCCCGGCCTCTGGCCTCCTCCTCCGAAGCCCTTAGAGCTCTAATCTTTCTCATAAACCTCTCCTCTTGATCGACCCTAGAGTTCAGCTCGATTCCCATCTGGTTAAGTATTTCTTCATACTCATTCTCCTTCAAAGCGAATTGAGCATTCTCAGCCTCCATACATTGGTAAAGGTTGAAGGCTTGATCCTTAGCCTCCATCAACTTGTCCAGCTCGGACTTCACCGATTTTTCAAAACATCAAAAAGTCTCTAAGTCAATAAAATAGTCAAATAAAAAATCATAAAGCACATCACAAACTAGGAATACCTTATCTGCGATGGATCGGTGACCGTAGAACTTTGTAGTGACTAGGGCCTCACCAATGGGCATCTCATTTAGATAACCCTGCTCTCTCTCACCCCAGCTCCTGGTGAGCAAGTTTGCTGATTCGCGCAAAGGTAAGGTGAATGTAGCTATCACCTCTCTGGGAGTGATGGAGCACAGAGATAGTCGAGAAGGATCTCTGGTCGGTGGCCCACCAAACTATCTAAGCTCGATCGATGAAGGTCAGGGCACCCCTCCTGCGACCTAACTGAGCTGGTCCTCGCTACAAAGGCTGCAACTGGAGTAGGAGAGGGAGGAGTTGGTGACGGCAAAGTAATGGCACCATGGGAGAAGAGCTCGGCAAAGGAACAGCCTCAGGTATGCGAGGAGTAGCCGACGTGGAAGTTCGGTTCCACTTCAATGGAACCTCCTTCTCTACCTCCTCAAAACGGCTCCCTGACCGATCTGGAATATCTCTATATTTTGCCTTTGTTATCACCGTAGCCTTGGCCGATCTATACTCTAGCATTTCCGAGTTATGAGCTAAAATACAAAATAAAGCAGTTAAAATAATATATATATACACACACACACACACACACACACAAACACATACAAAACTCTGTTATTACCTGACCTATGGGGAGCAGAAGTAGATTCTCTGGGGACCGATGAACTGGATGCTCACACTTATACTAAACCGGCCTGGAATAAGTTTGAATCTGAAATCACAAATTTGCAAGACCTCTGCCTCTTTGGCAATGCCCTTATCACCTCAGCTCGTCGCTGCGTGTCCTTGGTCAGGGTCTCCTTCTTGTAATCTGCAAACAGGGCAAAGGTCAGTACTATATCAATGTTCACCTATTCCAAAGGTCAGATCATAAAAAACTTACACAAAGAGTGGTAGAGCCGGAGAACCACATCCTCTCTGTTCACCTCGAAAGGGTGGAATTGCCACTCCCCAGACACGTAAAAGAACTCTTCCTTCCATTTTTTGATCGAGGAAGAAGTGTCCAGCACTAATGACCCCCACCCCCACCGTCCTCGGTCTATCGCTAGTATACCACTAGCCGGAGTTCTTTCCATCCTCTTTAAATGTAAATAGTGAATTAAATTGTCGAACGCTCAGCTCAAGATTCCACATCCTATCCCAAAGAATGAGGGCAGCAATTAAGGTTCGCCACCCATTGAGGCATAACTGCGTGGGAGCTACGCCCCAAGAAGAAAGAAACTTACGAACTACCCTTGGGAATGGTAGTCTAAGACCAGCCTGAAGTATGGCCGAATTTAAAGCAACACATCCCTCTGGGGGATTGTCAGCTCGGTCAGAAGGTTCTGGTATGATCATTACTATCGATCTCGGAATCGCGTATTTAGCTCGCCAGCTAGCTAACATGTCTCCTGTTACGACCGACCTATAAGAACTCCCTTTCCACTTCTCAAGGACACCCTCCTCAACGTCCCTAACGTCCCCGACCTCTTTCCTTGAGCCCTCACCTTCTATGTCAGTACGTCCTAGGTCCATTGGGTTAACTATGGAGATAGGGACATGAGTAAAAATTTCTTTACAACTAGACGATGAGCTCGACGAAGAAGGAACATATTCTTCCTGTTGGTTTCCTCAAGAGTGTACTCTAGACTTGTCCGAACTCATGTAAAGATCAAAATGAAAATACGAACAAGAATGACAAAGAGAAAAAGTGAAGGAATACCTAGGAAACCGAAGGAAAGATGACCTCACTCAGAAGGAAGATAGGGCACACTAGGAGTATCTTGCTACCTTGGAGAGAAAATTGGATAAAGTAAAAAAGGAAAAATGAAAGGCCAAAAGGGATTTAAAAGGAAGAGAAGTCAAAGGGTTTGAAATCAGATCGTCCATTCAAAAAAAGATGAAAAGATCAAACAGCAGAAAAGACTGTGTAGTCAAAATGGTCTCTTCACAAAATTTCTCAAAGAAGCTGTCTAAAATGCCGTACAGTTCACCCCTATAAAAAACGTAACACTTGGCACAATAATAATTGAACCCTTAAAAAAAAGGGTCTGATAAGATGGAAGGTCAGCTCCCCCTCACAGCAGAACTGACCTGGAAGGTGACTATTGACTACCGAACTCCGATCTAACAAAAAAAAATCACTAAACCCACCACAAGCAGGTGTGAGTTCAGTCACTGCTCTCAGATTGCACTAGCCTGCCGTTATCTCAAGAAAACATCATGATTACCTCCTGTCTCATCATCCTATCAAATCATATACACTCGCCACAAGTGACATCATCACCGCCCAAAATCGCCAATCGAAGCCATGATTCTCAAACCCCTTGTAGGTTATCATTACCAGGGGAAAACATTAACACGTGGCCACCTGCCTCATCGACCAATCACAGGAGAATTTGGCAACCCGAGTTTCGAGCTTGGTACTGTAGCTGATTTGATATAATTTCGATTGGAGCCATGTATAAATAGTAGGGCAGAAATCTTGTAAAGGGCAAGTGAATTCATGTAAAAGCTCATAGCACAATTACATTTTCTCAACATATTTTATGGTTTCTTTCAATAATAAATTCCCCTTTTTCTTAAAGTTGGCTTAACATTAGCCTTACTAATTTTGACGTCAACACACTATATTCATCAAATCATTATCAATATTTATTCTGGTTCTCACTTTTCATTTTCTATATTGTCATGTCTATACTTTAATTTTTAGTTATAAAGGTTAGCAAATCTTTTTTAGTTTATACGATTTTATCAAGAGTATGCTATTCAAACAGCCAAAGAAATCCCTCCTCAAATCATATGATAATCAATTTATTTTATTTTATTTTAGTTTTTTTTTTTTTTTTTTGCTTATAAGCTCATAATTTTGGTTGTTTGTGTTTCGCTTGATAATTTTAAGTTTGTTTCCTTCTGTAATGTAAGAAATATTTGGGTATGTATGAAAACTTATTTTGAAATTTCGCGTATATTTTCATAAAGCATAGAAAATAATATTCCATTTTTCGTATCATGATAGAATTATAACTCTAATAATGTGTTGATTTTTTTCTCTAAATTTCCGTTGAAGAGGATTTTATTGATTAGGGCTTTATTATTTTAGATGAAGATAGTATTTTATTATTATTAGAATTTTAGTTAAACGCGCACTCTACAAGAATATAAAAATGTCTAAAATAATTTATGAAAACAAATATTAGTGAATGGAGTTAGAACGATATATTTTTATTTAATTTTACATATATTAATTTTATAAATATCTATTTAGGTAAATTTACATAAGATAAAAAATTTAATTTAAAAGTGGATCTATGTATAAAAACTATGGATATAAATAGCAGTACCCTTTTAATTAATACCTTATATTAAGATTTTCCTTATAGTAGATGACTTGATAAAGATTTTCTTATAGAATATGTAGTTTAATTCATTATATAAATAAGATCACCCGGATCTTCTTAAAGGGAGGATTTAATAAGCAAAAAAATCAGCGAGTCTTTAATGCCTAATTTTCTAGCATTCATGAGTGAACTGACATTAATTGGAAGGTTGCTCGAAATTGTCATGTTCTCAAGATTCCTTAGGAGTTACTTGACATTAGTGGGTATTAATGCCAGGTTCGTATTGGAGGATGCGTATGTTCGTGAGTCGTGACTACCTAATGCAGATCACACAACATTATTTCAGCCCAACAAAGAGGAAATTAAATCCTCTTAAAATTCGAGGAGAATTTCTTTTCGCTCTAGGGAGAACAACATAGCATATCTATAGAAGATGAAATATTTTGGCAGTTTTAAGATTTTATTGTTTTAGTTTTACCTATGATTAAGCCTTTTCTGTTGGTAATCTTTCAAGTTTCAACTAATATATTATATTAGGATTTTATTATGTCCGTATTTGGTTTAGATAAAAATTATTTAGTAGATTTTGATATATATTGATGAAATATGTGTGGTTAAAAAAATTGTGGATTCCATGAAACGTGTGGTTGAAATTCATTATTAACTTTGGCTTGAATTTGAATGGAGTTTGTCCTTATAAAATATGATTTGTTACATTGTATAAACAAGAAAACCGAGCTATTTTAAAATTTGAGAATTTTAATAAAATTGAAAATTGAGTGCTCCCAATTATGCATCCAAATCCTCAATGTTCTACACAATCACCACGTCATTGATTTTTAGGTTTGTAGCATTTAAGAGCAAATCAGCATGGATTAGAAAGTTATCTGTACACACTGCTCTATTTTATAATTGAATAAAGCTCCCGGTACTGATTTGGGGACAAGGTTGAAAACAGTGGAGCCCCTCCAATTGGAGGGAGCTACCTGTCCCAAGCCGGGATAGGGAGTAAGGCTCATTATGATTTTTCAAAAAGCCACACGAAAAGTGGTTACAAACAATTTTCCTTAATATTTCCATGACCTTTAGCATATTTAACACGTCATGAAAAAATAATTATATCGATGTTGCATGTTGGTTCCATCCCTATTTTATTCCTAGATTATGAGGCGAAAACTGTAGGGAATTCAGTGTATGTAGATAAAACCGGGAAATGTTGTGTTTCATCTCGTCAATTTGAATAATGCGCAATTAAAAGACTCCCAGATAAGGAGGGGGTCACACCCGGACCGCTTAAATCCCAAGCTCTTCTTAGACTGTTTAAGTCTTTTTAACAAAATCTTTCAATTTTACAACTATGCAAATCAACAAAATTCAGACAACCGTATATCGAATTTTCACCAGATCATTGAAAGTTTTATTTCCAACAAATAACTTTTGTTCCAATAGAATTTAAAATCCATGAAGCATACGAACAATATATCATAAATTCATGAAGCATGGACTGTAAATTTAATACGAAAAATTGCATGAATTAAACAACTGAAACATAGAATTTTAACCCGAGGCCTGTGTTACACACAATTTCCTTAAAACAGTTCGCCCCCTCACCGTCCGTGCTTGAGGTTTAAAACGAGCGTCTGTTTCCCAGGATATAACGGTAAAATGAGTAGCTTTCGAGCACCGCAGAAACCACTCCGGCGAACTGAACTAGTGTCTGAACTACACCACCACCAAGAGAGAACTCTATGAAAATGAATTTCTAGTGTATTCTAAACTTGAAAGCTTTTGCTTTTTTTTTTTTGTGTTGAAATGAGGAAAATGAGCCACTATTTATAGGCTAGGCTACCATTAATGGTAATAACCTTTGAAGTTCCTCATCTTTTTCCTATGTGGGACAAATTCATTTTTCCCACATAAACTCCCTTTTGAGTGGCACACTGTGAGTCTCAATTTCTCATTCACCCGAGCATCAACTTTGGCAGGTAAGTTTATGATTTCGATGTACTCACAGAGGAAAACACAAATCAACTTTCATCTTCCAAATTGAACAACCAGGTCCCACTCAAAACTAGTGCCAAAGTCGGCCAATTTTTCCAACAATCCCCCACATGAATGAAAATTGAGAGCGACTCATGCATGTGACACATGACGACTTGGTGATATAGTTCAACAGTTGAAGCCTGCATACGATAGGTAGGTGTTACCCTTTGAACCTTTGCTTGTGAAAGCATATTTACTTCACTGGCTGACCAGTAGACGCGATGTCCTTGAACTGTTCTACCGTTTATGTAAACAATGATGCACTTCACACAGGACTCTTCCTAACACATTTCAGTTCTCATTATTATGTTCGTTTTGGCCATGAACATACGCCTGGTTCTGTGAGAGTTCACAAGAATTGCGCCCCACACAATTCCCTTAGAAGCGGCCCCACTTCTCTCTCACATAGGTAATTTCTTCTTACAAGTAACCCGCATTACTTGGCTCGATTTTCGACGCATAAGAATCATTAAAAGCCTATTGTTTATCTTCCATCTTTACGGGCATCACTATCGCATCACAGGAATGGACAGGAGGTAATATCCCCCACGGTGATTCTATCAAGTCTTTACAAATAGGTTGTCCCTTTGAACCTAGATCTTGGGATCTCCAGTTAACTAGGTTGGGTTTTCCTTTGTATTAACTTATCCATTCAAGGGCTTAAATCCCATTCCTCTCAATGATTTCTCAACTAACTCTCTATTTAACCCTTTGGTTAGCGGATCCGCAATGTTATCCTTTGACTTTACATAATCAATGGTGATAACTCCAGTTGAGAGTAGTTGCCTAATGGTATTATGTCTACAACGTATATGTCTAGACTTACCATTATACATGTTGTTCTGTGCCCTTCCAATTGCCGATTGACTATCACAATATATGCAAATTGTTGGCACAGGCTTTGACCATCTTGGAATATCCTGTAAGAAGTTGCGTAGCCACTTAGCCTCTTCACCACTTTTATCTAGAGCTATAAACTCAGATTCCATAGTGGATCTGGCTATCACTATTTGTTTAGAAGATTTCCATGATATAACTGCACCTGCCAAAGTGAACACAAATCCACTCGTGGACTTTGAGTCTTTTATGTCGGATATCAAATTAGCATCACTATATCCTTCAATGACCGCTGGATATCTGCTATAGTGCAGTCCAAAATTACGAGTATAACTTAAGTACCTTAGTACTCTTACTATTCCTTTCCAGTGATCAGCTCCTGGATTACTCGTGTATCTTCTCAGTTTACTGACTGTGTAGGTTATGTCTGGTCTAATACAGCTCATTAAGTACATTAGACTTTCGATAACTCTCGAGTATTTTACTTGAGAGATACTTTCTCCTCTATTTTTAGACAGATGTTGACTAGTATCTATTGGTGTTCTAGCCAAGCCAGTATCATCCTTATGAAAATTTCCTAAAATTTTGTCCACATAATATGACTGACTATGAACAAGCCCATTTGATATTCTTGAGATTTTCACTCCAAGTATAATATCAACTAAACCCATATCTTTCATGTCAAACCTCGAGTTTAACATATTTTTAATGGATTCAATCATCTTATTGTCACTGCCAACAATAAGCATGTCATCAACGTAAAGACATAAAATGACATATCCATCTTTAGTATCTTTGATGTAAACACATTTGTCACACTCGTTGATCTTAAATCCACTCTCCATCATGACATTGTCAAATTTTTCATGCCATTGTTTTGATACTTGTTTCAAGCCATACAATGACTTCACCAATTTACACACTTTCTTTTCCTACCCTGGAGACGAAAACCCTTCGGGTTGTTCCATATAGATTTCTTCATCTAAGTCTTCGTTCAAGAAGGCAGTCTTAACATACATTTGATGTACTTCAAGATTTCGCAAAGCAGCAATCGCAAGTATCATTCTAATGGATGTTATTCTCGTTACTGGAGAATATGTATCAAAGTAATCAAGGCTTTCCCGTTGTCGATAACCTTTTATTACCAACCTTGCCTTATACTTTTCAATAGTTTCATCTGCTTTCATTTTTCGTTTGAAAATCCACTTGTAGCCTAGTGGTTTACTTCCTGTTGGAAGATCCACTAGCTCCCATGTATGATTTTGCAGGATAGAATCTATTTCACTTTTAATGGCCTCTTTCCATTGAGGTCCTTCTGAGGAGTTCACACCTCTTGATAGCTTTGAGGTTCACTTTCTAGCATATAGGTCAAAAAATCCGGACCATAAGATTTTTCTGTCCTTTCCCTTTGCTACGTCTAGGTTCAACCTCAACCTCCTCTTCTAGTTCTTGGTCCTGACTCTGTTCAGTCATAGTCTCATACATCCGTTTAGAAGAACTTGCCTCTTCTTCGGACCTGCATGGAAACACATGTTCAAAGAATGAAGCATTTCTCGACTCCATCATCGTGTTTCTGTGTATATCTTGGATTTTAGATTCATACACGAGAAACTGATAAGCACTACTGTTATGTGCGTATCCAATGAATATGCAATCTACAGTTTTCGGGTCTCTCTTCACCTTCTTTGGTGTTGGGACAGCCACTTTAACAAGACGCCCCCACACTCGTAAGTATTTATAGGAAGGCGTTCTTCCTTTCCATAACTCATAAGGGGTCTTCTTCATTTTCTTTCGAGGCACCTTATTCAAAAGGTAATTTACTGATAATACAGCATCCCTCCACATGTTCTGAGATAATCCAGAACTTACTAGCATCGCATTCATCATCTCCTTTAAAGTGCGATTTTTCCTTTCAGCAACACCATTTTGTTGTGGTGAATACGGTGCGGTGGTTTCATGTATGATTCCGTGTTGTGCACAGAATTCAGCAAATGGTACTTCATACTCACCACCTCGATCACTTCTTAGCATCTTAATTTTCTTGTTAAGTTGATTTTCAACTTCACTCTTATAGAGAACAAATTTCTCTATCGCTTCATCTTTGCTTTTTAGCAAATACACATAGCAGTATTTCGTGCTATCGTCGAAAAAAGTAATGAAATACTTGTTGCCACCTCTTGTTTGTAAAACTAGTCAATTTTGCTTCAACACAAGTCTCACACTTATGTTTGGAATCAACATGGAATGCTGGTGTGCACGTCAAGTTAACTAGCCTACTTAAAGTATCATAGGTAACGTGTCATAGTCTACCATGCCACACATTGGAAGACTCAAGTAAGTAAATAGAAGCATTCACTTTATTATTCATTTTTGATTTAACAACCATTACATTGAGTTTAAACATTCCATTGGAAACATAACCTTTTTCCGACAAACATTCCACTTTTCGACAAGATGACCTTGTCTGACTCAAACACAATGCGAAAACCATGCTTATTCAAAAGTGACCTGGACACAAGGTTCTTGCGGATTTTCGGCACATATAACACGTTGTTGAGAGTCAGCTCTTTTCCCGAAGTCATCTTTAGAACCACTTTTCCTTGGCTCTTGATTTCAGAAGTTGCTGAATTTCCCATGAACAATTTCTCTTCATTCTCAACTGCTTCAAAAGCAGTATATAACTCTTTATCAGAGCACACATGTCTCGTAGCTCCGGTGTCAATCCACCATTCTTTTAGGTTAGAACCCACCATGTTCGCTTCAAAAATGACTGCTGCGAGACTCATCTCCGACACATCATGTGCCATGTAGTCAACCACATTTGCTTCTTTCTTCTTCTTTGGCAATCTGCACTCCGAAAATTTGTGGCCTACTTTGTCACAGTTGAAGCACTTCCCTTGAAATTTCTTCTTAGGAATGCCCCCTTTTGGTCCCAGCTTGATCCCTTTTCCACCGGATTGCCAAGCTTTGGTTTTGTAGTTCTTACTACCTTGACAATGTTTAACAATATTGGCCTTAGCCGCACCAGGATTGAACCACTTCTTTTCGAAACTCTTGTTGTCTTCTTCAATTCGAAGTCTAACAATCAGTTCTTCAACGTTCATTTCCTTTCGCTTGTGTTATGTTTCAGATAATTCTTGAAATCTTTCCACGCGGGAGGCAATTTTTCAATGATTGCAGCCACTTGGAAAGTTTCACTCAGAATCATCCCTTCGGCATGAATATCGTGAAGAATCACTTGGAGTTCTTGCACTTGACTGATTATAGTTTTGGAGTCCACCATCTTATAGTCCAAGAATCGGCCGACGATAAATTTCTTAGCCCCGGGATCCTCAGTCTTATATTTTCAGTCCAAAGACTCCCACAACTCCTTAGCAGTTTTCATGGTGCTATACAAGTTGTATAGCGAATCTGCCAAACTGTTCATGATGTGATTCCGGCATAAGAAGTCTGAGTGTTTCCAAGCATTAACAGCACTGATAGCTTGAACATCCACCTCACCCTCTTGGAGTTTTGGAGCACTTTCAGTCAAGAATCTCGTAAGATTCAAGGTGGTCAGATAGAACAGCATTTTCTGCTGCCACCTATTGAAATTCAAGCCGTTGAATTTCTCCGGCTTTTCCCCATGGTTAACTAGTACATTAACCGAAACATTAGCCACATGTTGGCTCACAACACGACTTGGCATTGGAGCTACAGTCTGTACCATAACAGAGCTAGGCCCTGCAGCCATAGCTGCACCCATAGCTGAACTAGGCCCTGCACCCATAGTAGAACCCACAGCCTAAGATTAAGTCTCTTCAGCTTGGAACACATCCATGTTGGAATCTATGTTAGTGGAACCGGTTGCCATTTCGTCTTTCGAAAGAATCAAACAACAAATTAGTTTCCACAATATAACAAATATAAGAAACTAATCAGTTCAGAGATAATCAATATAGGAAACCAAATTTTCCTTTCTGAGAATCTGTTTTAAGCTTGTAGGAAATTCAATGTATGTGAATAAAACCGGGAAATGTTGTCTTTCGTCTCGTCAATTTGAATAATGCGCAATTAAAAGACTCCCAGATGAGAGGGGGGTCACACCTGGACCGCTTAAATCCCAAACTCTTCTTAGACTGTTTAGGTCTTTTTGACAAAACCTTTCAATTTTAAAACTATGCAAATCAACAAAATTCAAACAACCGTATATCGAATTTTCACCAGATCATTGAAAGTTTTATTTCCAACAAATAACTTTTGTTCCAATAGAATTTAAAATTCATGACGCATACGAACAATATATCATAAATTCATGAAACGTGGACTGTAAATTTAATACGAAAAATTGCATGAATTAAACAACTGAAACATAGAATTTTAACTCGAGACCTGTGTTACACACAGTTTCCTTAAAACAGATTCGCCCCCTCACCGTCCGTGCTTGAGGTTTAAAACGAGGGTCTATTTTTCAGGATACAACGATAAAATCAGTAGCTTCTGAGCACCGCAGAAACCACTCCGGCGAACTGAACTAGTGCCTGAACTACACCACCACCAAGAGAGAACTTTATGCAAATGAATTTCTAGTGTATTCTAAACTTGAAAGCTTTTGTTCTTTTTTCTTTTTTTTTGTGTGTGTGTGTGTGTGTGTGTGTTGAAATGAGAAAAATGAGCCACTATTTATAGGCTAGGCTACCATTAATGGCAATGACCTTTGGAGTTCATTATCTTTTTCCTATGTGGGACAAATTCATTTTTCCCATATAAACTCCCTTTTGAGTGGCACACTTTGAGCCTTAATTTCTCATTCACCCGAGCATCAACTTTGACAAGTAAGTATATGATTTCGATGTACTCACAGAGGAGAATACAAATGAACTTTCATCTTCCAAATTGAACAATCGGGTCCCACTCAAAACTCATGCCAAAGTCGGCCAATTTTTCCAACAAAAACTAATTGTCATACACACTATTTATGATCACTTAGTATTTTATCTCCATAATAAGTCATCTTGAGTGTACTCAACAAAATATATATATATATATATATAAAGAAAGTATCATATATTTTATGATGAGAACATACCTAATAGAGTAGCATTGATTCGAAACTCTAACGGAAGGCAAGTGTGTTAACTTAATGGACCTTACTACATGTACATCAAATTTTACATAATGGATTACATAATACCACATGTCACTATATCATTTGTCAATTTAAAATATAGTCAACTTTTTTATCCAATCTTTTCCCTCCAAATCATTTTACGTAATCTCTTATGTACAATTTTTATGTACAAGTAGTATAATCCTAACTTAATATTAAATAGACAGATTTCAAATACTTGTCAAAATTGAATGTGCATTGTACGTTATTCTAATATTTCTCAACGAGTTAGTAGAACTAAAACAAGGGAAGATTATAGTAGCTCTATGATTTTATTGTTACTTTTGATTCTATGTTTATTTGTTGTTGACGTGATCAGAAAATAATTATAATATGAAAATAACTACATGATTGTATTCTATTTTCTGTAGTGGGTTATTTTTCCATGACATGGATATGGATAAATTTTTACTTGAGGTTTTAGGCATGACATACGTTGTTAATCATAGGTGATTTTATTTTCTTTACATGTTAGAATTCTGAATTTGGAAGCATTCCATTAGATTTAAATAATATCAGTCTTTGATTTGTAGTCTGAAAATTTCATTAGTCCACTAGTGAAAATGAACTGGCCTGTGTCAATTAAGATTAGGAGTGGTAGGAAATTGCTTTAAGAGTTTCAGCTTCTAATTATAATTACGGAAAAATTTATATCATTTGGAGTAGAATTTGGGAAGCAATAAGATTGAAGCTTTTTAAGAGCATGTTTGGTAAAGATTATAATCCAATTAACATCAATTTTTTTACCGTTATTTCAATATTCCAACCGTCACTTTTAAATTTTTTTCTCATAGGTAGGATCCACTTTATCTTTAACGATCAAAAAATCAATTAACAAAATTCCTACCAAATCTATCGATTTAAATTTCGCTTTTATCTTCTCCAACCAACCTTCATTTAAATTTACATTGACATATCAAATTTATTTTATAATTTTATAAGTTTTGAGAATAAATATCGTCTCTTAGAATAACTATGATGAATATATTGACTTACATAAATACTTAATAATATTACATATGTTACAAAAGTTAAATAAATTTTACAAAAATAACAATACGTAAGAAAATCATTATAATCCATGTCTATTTTATTAATTATACAAAAAAACTTGAGGAAAAAAAAATCATTTTTTCACCAAACATCCAAATTCTAGTTTTGTAACATACAATAATTTTGAAACAAAAGTTTAACAAATACTCAGTTACTTATTTTCGTAACATAATATTTATTCAGCACAGTTAAATCTGATTTTCTGAAAATATATAATATTTTTTTAGAATCTATAGTAATGTCAAACCATGCCGAATCTGTGCAGCTCGTAACTTTTATTTATTTGAGATGAAAAATTCTGAGTTATGTTTATCCTATACTACAACTTTACAAACCTGAAATTAGACAATGTAAAAATTTATAGCAGATAGGTCACTCATTCTAAGAAGTTTAACCAGGAAAATTAATTTTTTACTTAATGCCTACATACTATTTGACAAAAAACCATTATCTAGCTATTAAGATAAGCAGCGCAAGGATATCTCTCTTAATATACCCTCATAAGATAGTGATCCGTTTGAGCAGATGAATTGTGTAATTCGTATGCTTGTTTTTGAGTCTACGTCGTATCTTTAATGGGCTTCGATACTATATTGAGACTTGAAATTTATCTTAAAAGTCAACCTTATTAAGAAGAGTAACTAAATCACTTATAAATTGATTCACATTTTGATAATTATTTGATGTGAAATTTATCCCTCTACAATCCTTTGGACTCGATTTTAAAGATAGGCTGTCTTACAAATGAATTTAAATACCCCTTCTAGTTTTTCTTGAGTGACCGATCTATTGCCATAAAGATATGCTATAACCAATTCGATCCATGTTTTCTTTATGTCCTAAATAGAGACATTCAATACTCAGTTAACTATTTTTCTCACTATCCACTGTTTGCCCTATTCGATTCCCAATCTTTTCAAACTCTATTTCAACCAAATATTTTGCACATAAACCCCTATTTTTAACCACACATTTTCTTAAAACACTATACAAAATTCTTTTATTAAAAAAATAATAAAAAAATAAAAAAGGCACCAAATTGGGGTTAAATTTTCTTAAAATATAAAATAATCAGTTTATTAATAGTGTAACGCACGGACACACAATCACTTTTAGCCGACCCAGGCAAGAAAAATATGCCTCTTACAGTTCATCAACCGGCACAATGATTAGATTTTTATTATAATCAAATATTATTACTTTTAACATATTTAAATACTCGTCACAAGTTCAACCATTTTGCCTCAAAAAAGAGAGACAAATTTATGCTTTGTCGCCTTTTCATCCTGTAGACGATCAAGGCATCATTAGTTAGCCTCCTAATTTAAAGCACACCAAATTCTAGCAAGATATATCACATTATTCCGTTGTCTGGTTCAGATGCAAAAGTGAATTAACATCTAAATCAAAAAAGAGAAATAAATTTATGCTTTATCACCTTTTCATTATGTGAACGATCGAGGCATCATTAGTTCGCCTTCTAATTTAGAATGTGACAAATTGAAGCAAGATAACACTACGCCCCTATTTGATTCAACTACAAAAATGAATTAAAATCTAAGTAAAAAAATTGTGAAACAAATTTACGCTTTATAACCTTTTCATTGTGTGAACAATCAGGCATCATTAATTGGCCTCCTAATTTAAAGCATGCCAAATTGTAGTGGATAAGACTATGCCCATGTTTCGTTCAACTATAAAAGTGAATTAATATTTAAAATAAAGTCAATAATTAATTTTAATCGCACATTTTATGGAATCCATACATTTTCAATCATATATTTCATCAATTTCTATAAAAGTTTACTAAAATTTTGATTTTTATCTAAACTAAATAGAGCCTATGCGCGTTGACATAATGATAGCTCATTTTAGAATACCAATGTTAAATTAAATTATCTATTTGAGCTTTAGATAAATTGATTATTTGAGTTTTTTTTGGGTTAACGATATCGTATTAAGAATTATAGTTTCATCTTAAAAGTTCATACTTATTAAGAATAATCATGTTGTTTATTATTTTATCTTTATTCGAATTTTACCATTTAACACTAATTTATCCAACTAGACACTTCTATGCTTCAGCTTAATTAATACAACTTCAAAATTTTTACTATTTTTACTCTATGTAAACATAAGGTACTCTATTCCAACAACTGGATAAAATAATTATTAATGATTAGCAAAATCTTTATTCAAAGATAAACCTTAAAATTAATTAATCTGAAAGTTCTACCGTCTAAGCAGCTCAAATGGCTAAAAAGTGGATGCATGTTTCAAACAGAATTGAAAATTTTTTGTCCTGGTGACAATATCATTCTTGGATCAAACTGTGCTTTCCTTTCTAGAAAAGTGTTCCATTTTGAACCAAAATGCTTTATCCAATCTTCCTTGGATTTGTAGTGTGGAAGATATTGCTTCATCTTTATTCCAGCTCTATCACAGAATTCCAGAATTTCATTGTTTTGATTGTCCAAATCTTGCCAGTCATCAAAACTGCCTGAATGCAGTAGTCCCACACAGTAGAAGATATCCTCATCTGGTGTAACTGCAGACATCCTATCATCCCATCTGTACAATATAGTAATACATTACCATTACGCCTTGCAAACTAGAAATACTTTTTGTCGGATATAGACACATAAAAGTCGATACATTTCCGTTTCTTCCCTTTTGTGCATGTGCGTGTATACATATGCTTGTGAGAGGAGTCAGTGACAAGATTTTCTCATAGTAAATGTTGAAAGGGCAAGGTATATATGTATTGTGTGTGTTTGTATGTGTGTGTGTGTATGTGTATGTGTGTGTGTAAGTATGTATGTTGTGATAACCACCCCACCCCATGTTGCTTTACCATTGTGTGCATTCTTTAGTGCATTATAGTTAGTTCAAGATAAGTACTTAGTTTTAGTTGTTGGGTAGACAAGTAGGGGCCCATGGCTCTTCTTTTGTCTGTGAATAATGTCTACAAAAACACCATCATTGAAATCCATAATATGAGACTTTGGTACAAAGAGATTCAGCCATGGATGAGGAACATCCCATAACCCTTTCGATTTTAGTGATAATTCCCCTCGTCGAACTCTATTCAGGAAATCAACATAAGTTTCGTCTCTCGTGAAAGTGAAACCGGGAATATAACTCAATCCCTCCTGCAGCAGTTCAACTTCCTGAAAGAGCAAGAAAAAGAAAATCGATATGTCAAATATTACAGGCCAAACATGTAATAGAGTACACTACATGTAAACACGTACTTTATCGACTGACTTAATGGTCTCGTCATCATAATACTTGACCATGTCTAAACAATAGAGGATGCCATGTTTCTTTAAAAGAGAAGTAATTAGGGATTCATTAGAAGGTGAGAAAAAGGAAGATCTCCAGTTATTTGCAGGAGTATAGTCCATCATGAGAGAGCCCTCCAAATATTCTAGACCTTCGATTGAGATAAGATGTTCTTGATCTCTTGTAAAGATCGAGAAATCACTGTATAGCATTCTCATCCATTTCACCTAATTAAAAGACAGAACACAAATCAGCAATACAACAAATTTGAGCACAATATTGAGAAAACTTTTTTATTGAGGTAATGGTAAAGTACGTTAGATCATTTGTATTGGAATTTAAACTGTTAGGCTGGCTGAATTCGTATTTGTATAAGTCAATTGTTTAGGTGCTTGTTTGGTAGGAATTTTGATATTTGATTTTTTGACTGTTAAGAGATAAAATGAGTCCTATCTCTAAGAGAAGAATTCAAAAATGACAACTTGAATAGTAAAATAATATTCAAAAAATTGATTTTAATTGGTTTAAATCTGTACCAAACAAGCACTAGATCTTCACCACGTAAAAGTGAAATTTGTTCTTTCGTCAAATGCATGATAAAGATACAAATGATGCTGCTAGTGCTAGAATAAATTTTTCTATTTTATTCAAATTTTTTCGAATTACAAATGAGATGATCACAAATTAGTATGGTTGGTAAACCCTATCCTAGGGTTCAAGAATTCAGTGTAGGCTGCAAACACAAATATCTCCTCTGAATTTGCAGAAACTTTTTTTGACTATGAAAAAGTATAAAGTCTATTGTACTCACTCTTTTTGGTGCTTTTGCTAGGAAAATTCTTGCCCTAATTATGATTCCAAACTGCCCCAGACCTCCTAGAACTGCATAAAATAATTCTGAGTTCTTGTCTTTGGAGCAAGTCATGAAGTCCCCTTTACCTAATTCAGACAAATGGCACAATCATCAGTAAAAATGTGGTCATATATTTGCAAAAAATAGCATATACCTGCTAGAGCTTCAGCTACAATTTCTGTCATTCACATAAAATTTACATATATAATCATAATCTCATGAGACATTGCTAATCTGAGGACCATAGAGGAAGGTTTGTCCACTGATTCCAGCATTAGAAAGTGTACCCCCAACAGTTAGGTACAAGTAGTCAGTCCACGAAACAGGTGCAAGGCCATGTTCTAGTGTGGTATTCAGTACATCAATCCAAAGCTGTTCACCTCCAACATCTGCATAATTTCCTGATGTAGAAACCCTAATTCCATTCCCATTTTCGTAGTATTTCTTTAAAGAAGGCATCTTCACCACTACCCCCTTATGTGCCATGGCCTGTCCTCTCACAGAATGTCCGTGGCCTTGTGCTGCCACGTTAAACGGGTGTGGACATATGTTAGAGAATTTGATTAGCTCGATAATATCGGCTATGGATGTTGGATAAAGAACTGCGGAAGGAATTTCTTGAACAATATTACCATAGTCGGTCGAGGCAAGTCCAATGGCTTCAAGATCATAGCAAAGCTTAGAACCGATAACTGGGGAATGAATTTCAGAAGCAAGTGAATTGTTTGATCGCCTTAACTTCCCTATAATGGACATTAAACGGCTTACGATGAAGAAGACAATAAAATGTGCAGGAATTAGACAACGACTAGCCATTTTTAGAGAGAGAAAACGGAGATTGAAATTTAAGAAAGATATGATATAATCTTATGAATGAAGGTGCAATTTATAGAGAGAAATTTGCACGGAAATGTGGATTTGTGAATCTTGGACTGGTACTATCTAGTACTGTAGCACGTGTGAAACCTTGACATATTGCACAACAATTTATTATCAAAGATACGAGTTAAAAGGAGAGATTTTTATACTTGCTCTTTTTTTCCAAAACTTCGTGACTTTCTCATGCATGTATTAAAATCTGGATATGTATGTCTTGCTTTGTTTGGATTAAAATCAGATTATATAACAATTAATTATAATCACAAACTTATGAGATCCACAACTTTTCAAATACGTATTTAATCAATTTTTATCAAAATTTACTAAAAATTTAATTTTAATCTACATCAAAGAGAAGCATAACTATGAATACCTTAATAATACAATAACCAAAAAAATAATAATAATAAATAATAATAATAATTGGTTAAGCCCCATCCAAGTGTGTGTATGTCTGTATGTGTGCAATTGTGTGTGTGTGTGTGTGTGTGTGTGTATATGTACGTAGAAATAGGCATTTTGCTTCTTCTCCCTTCTAGAATATGAATAATTGTAATAATTAGGTGCATGTAAAAGAATCTTGGAAAATAACCATTTGGGATATGATGGAGTTGTCAAATATGAAGGGGCATTATTTTATAGGGTTAAATTATCATAGAAATAGATAGGAAATGAAGGGGAAACATCACCAAAGATTTTCTTCTTAATTCTAAGATTTGGTTTGTAGGTCAAGATTTGGTTTGTAATTACAATGCCTATGTCGTCCCATTAAATCACCTTTTAGTCCTCAGTTTTGTCAAATGTGAAAGGAGATGCATGCGTTACATGGAATTTGACAGATATTTGAATTGAAAATGACAGAGCAAGTCTTTCAAAACAACTATTAAACATATATATCTTGTAATCTTAAGCCAATCTATTAATGAAATTGAATTGCAATAGGAAAGAAAATATGGACTGTCCCGGAAATGCCATGCGATCACATGGCATCAGATGTTGCAATCGCGTGGTTCTAACTTTTAGCATTCAATGGATACAATTATTCATCTTCTAATTGTCATGGTCTGCCTTGAAATCGCAATTGAATCCATTTATAGTTAGTTCAAGATAAGTACTTAGTTTTAGTTGTTGGGTAGACAAGTAGGGGCCCATGGCTCTTCTTTTGTCTGTGAATAATGTCTACAAAAACACCATCATTGAAATCCATAATATGAGACTTTGGTACAAAGAGATTCAGCCATGGATGAGGAACATCCCATAACCCTTTCGATTTTAGTGATAATTCCCCTCGTCGAACTCTATTCAGGAAATCAACATAAGTTTCGTCTCTCGTGAAAGTGAAACCGGGAATATAACTCAATCCCTCCTGCAGCAGTTCAACTTCCTGAAAGAGCAAGAAAAAGAAAATCGATATGTCAAATATTACAGGCCAAACATGTAATAGAGTACACTACATGTAAACACGTACTTTATCGACTGACTTAATGGTCTCGTCATCATAATACTTGACCATGTCTAAACAATAGAGGATGCCATGTTTCTTTAAAAGAGAAGTAATTAGGGATTCATTAGAAGGTGAGAAAAAGGAAGATCTCCAGTTATTTGCAGGAGTATAGTCCATCATGAGAGAGCCCTCCAAATATTCTAGACCTTCGATTGAGATAAGATGTTCTTGATCTCTTGTAAAGATCGAGAAATCACTGTATAGCATTCTCATCCATTTCACCTAATTAAAAGACAGAACACAAATCAGCAATACAACAAATTTGAGCACAATATTGAGAAAACTTTTTTATTGAGGTAATGGTAAAGTACGTTAGATCATTTGTATTGGAATTTAAACTGTTAGGCTGGCTGAATTCGTATTTGTATAAGTCAATTGTTTAGGTGCTTGTTTGGTAGGAATTTTGATATTTGATTTTTTGACTGTTAAGAGATAAAATGAGTCCTATCTCTAAGAGAAGAATTCAAAAATGACAACTTGAATAGTAAAATAATATTCAAAAAATTGATTTTAATTGGTTTAAATCTGTACCAAACAAGCACTAGATCTTCACCACGTAAAAGTGAAATTTGTTCTTTCGTCAAATGCATGATAAAGATACAAATGATGCTGCTAGTGCTAGAATAAATTTTTCTATTTTATTCAAATTTTTCCGAATTACAAATGAGATGATCACAAATTAGTATGGTTGGTAAACCCTAGCCTAGGATTCAAGAATTCAGTGTAGGCTGCAAAGACAAATATCTCCTCTGAATTTGTAGAAACTTTTTTTGACTATGAAAAAGTATAAAGCCTATTGTACTCACTCTTTTTGGTGCTTTTGCTAGGAAAATTCTTGCCCTAGTTATGATTCCAAACTGCCCCAGACCTCCTAGAACTGCATAAAATAATTCTGAGTTCTTGTCTTTGGAGCAAGTCATGAAGTCCCCTTTACCTAATTCAGACAAATGGCACAATCATCAGTAAAAATGTGGTCATATATTTGCAAAAAATAGCATATACCTGCTAGAGCTTCAGCTACAATTTCTGTCATTCACATAAAATTTACATATATAATCATAATCTCATGAGATGTACCTAACACATGCAGGTACATATTCCTTTGACAAAATTCTGATCAAGTGAATCCTACCTAGAAGATCTTTCAAGTGCCCAGAAACAATCAAAATCCAATGATGATACTTTTTTACATATATTGTCACTTTGGTATTTGTATATTTTCATATTTTGAACACAAATGTACTTTAAAACCAGGGTAACTAGGAGATCTAAGGAGATGCAACCATATTTCGCAAAAGCTATCGCTGATAAGGAAAAGCGCAACGTCACCCCAAGCACTAGTTTTTGGACCTTATATCTAAGATTCCCTTATGAAACAGGTCCACCTTTATGCTTAAGTGAGGGTCTGCATCGATAGTAAGAATTATATACATCGTAAAAGATTTGAAAATGTACCCGTAATAACATCCATTTCAAGAACATTGCTAATCTGAGGACCATAGAGGAAGGTTTGTCCACTGATTCCAGCATTAGAAAGTGTACCCCCAACAGTTAGGTACAAGTAGTCAGTCCACGAAACAGGTGCAAGGCCATGTTCTAGTGTGGTATTCAGTACATCAATCCAAAGCTGTTCACCTCCAACATCTGCATAATTTCCTGATGTAGAAACCCTAATTCCATTCCCATTTTCGTAGTATTTCTTTAAAGAAGGCATCTTCACCACTACCCCCTTATGTGCCATGGCCTGTCCTCTCACAGAATGTCCGTGGCCTTGTGCTGCCACGTTAAACGGGTGTGGACATATGTTAGAGAATTTGATTAGCTCGATAATATCGGCTATGGATGTTGGATAAAGAACTGCGGAAGGAATTTCTTGAACAATATTACCATAGTCGGTCGAGGCAAGTCCAATGGCTTCAAGATCATAGCAAAGCTTAGAACCGATAACTGGGGAATGAATTTCAGAAGCAAGTGAATTGTTTGATCGCCTTAACTTCCCTATAATGGACATTAAACGGCTTACGATGAAGAAGACAATAAAATGTGCAGGAATTAGACAACGACTAGCCATTTTTAGAGAGAGAAAACGGAGATTGAAATTTAAGAAAGATATGATATAATCTTATGAATGAAGGTGCAATTTATAGAGAGAAATTTGCACGGAAATGTGGATTTGTGAATCTTGGACTGGTACTATCTAGTACTGTAGCACGTGTGAAACCTTGACATATTGCACAACAATTTATTATCAAAGATACGAGTTAAAAGGAGAGATTTTTATACTTGCTCTTTTTTTCCAAAACTTCGTGACTTTCTCATGCATGTATTAAAATCTGGATATGTATGTCTTGCTTTGTTTGGATTAAAATCAGATTATATAACAATTAATTATAATCACAAACTTATGAGATCCACAACTTTTCAGATACGTATTTAATCAATTTTTATCAAAATTTACTAAAAATTTAATTTTAATCTACATCAAAGAGAAGCATAACTATGAATACCTTAATAATACAATAACCAAAAAAATAATAATAATAAATAATAATAATAATTGGTTAAGCCCCATCCAAGTGTGTGTATGTCTGTATGTGTGCAATTGTGTGTGTGTGTGTGTGTGTGTGTGTATATGTACGTAGAAATAGGCATTTTGCTTCTTCTCCCTTCTAGAATATGAATAATTGTAATAATTAGGTGCATGTAAAAGAATCTTGGAAAATAACCATTTGGGATATGATGGAGTTGTCAAATATGAAGGGGCATTATTTTATAGGGTTAAATTATCATAGAAATAGATAGGAAATGAAGGGGAAACATCACCAAAGATTTTCTTCTTAATTCTAAGATTTGGTTTGTAGGTCAAGATTTGGTTTGTAATTACAATGCCTATGTCGTCCCATTAAATCACCTTTTAGTCCTCAGTTTTGTCAAATGTGAAAGGAGATGCATGCGTTACATGGAATTTGACAGATATTTGAATTGAAAATGACAGAGCAAGTCTTTCAAAACAACTATTAAACATATATATCTTGTAATCTTAAGCCAATCTATTAATGAAATTGAATTGCAATAGGAAAGAAAATATGGACTGTCCCGGAAATGCCATGCGATCACATGGCATCAGATGTTGCAATCGCGTGGTTCTAACTTTTAGCATTCAATGGATACAATTATTCATCTTCTAATTGTCATGGTCTGCCTTGAAATCGCAATTGAATCCATAAGTAACTCATCAAATTAAGAAAATAGTTTCATCATGATACAAATAGATTATTTGTCCATAACATACTTTATGAACTATTTAAGTGTTATGTTTTTGCTATATAGTAGTTTTATATTTAATGAATTATTATGATAGCTTCATTTTATTATGTGTCCCTTAATTAAATTAAAGAGCGACACTATTTTAGTCCCTGTTTGATTTCCATTTTTTGACCACAAAAATAAAAAATATAACCGTTATACATCACATCAAGCTACCATATACGATTTCCTATCTCTTGTGTAGATCTCGTAACGACTATATTTTTCATTCTCATTCTTACAAAAGCTGGTACCAAACGGGATCTTAGTTTTGACATGACCCTCAAAATCACAAAATAGACATAATATGTTTATGCTAACACCAGAACTCGACATCATAGATATCTTCGCATCCAAGAAAAAACATATAAATATAGGCATGTAGCAAGAGTGAAATGGAATATATAGTCAACTAAAATCTTTGACAATTGACCTAGTAGAATGTACCTAACACATGCAGGTACATATTCCTTTGACAAAATTCTGATCAAGTGAATCCTACCTAGAAGATCTTTCAAGTGCCCAGAAACAATCAAAATCCAATGATGATACTTTTTTACATATATTGTCACTTTGGTATTTGTATATTTTCATATTTTGAACACAAATGTACTTTAAAACCAGGGTAACTAGGAGATCTAAGGAGATGCAACCATATTTCGCAAAAGCTATCGCTGATAAGGAAAAGCGCAACGTCACCCCAAGCACTAGTTTTTGGACCTTATATCTAAGATTCCCTTATGAAACAGGTCCACCTTTATGCTTAAGTGAGGGTCTGCATCGATAGTAAGAATTATATACATCGTAAAAGATTTGAAAATGTACCCGTAATAACATCCATTTCAAGAACATTGCTAATCTGAGGACCATAGAGGAAGGTTTGTCCACTGATTCCAGCATTAGAAAGTGTACCCCCAACAGTTAGGTACAAGTAGTCAGTCCACGAAACAGGTGCAAGGCCATGTTCTAGTGTGGTATTCAGTACATCAATCCAAAGCTGTTCACCTCCAACATCTGCATAATTTCCTGATGTAGAAACCCTAATTCCATTCCCATTTTCGTAGTATTTCTTTAAAGAAGGCATCTTCACCACTACCCCCTTATGTGCCATGGCCTGTCCTCTCACAGAATGTCCGTGGCCTTGTGCTGCCACGTTAAACGGGTGTGGACATATGTTAGAGAATTTGATTAGCTCGATAATATCGGCTATGGATGTTGGATAAAGAACTGCGGAAGGAATTTCTTGAACAATATTACCATAGTCGGTCGAGGCAAGTCCAATGGCTTCAAGATCATAGCAAAGCTTAGAACCGATAACTGGGGAATGAATTTCAGAAGCAAGTGAATTGTTTGATCGCCTTAACTTCCCTATAATGGACATTAAACGGCTTACGATGAAGAAGACAATAAAATGTGCAGGAATTAGACAACGACTAGCCATTTTTAGAGAGAGAAAACGGAGATTGAAATTTAAGAAAGATATGATATAATCTTATGAATGAAGGTGCAATTTATAGAGAGAAATTTGCACGGAAATGTGGATTTGTGAATCTTGGACTGGTACTATCTAGTACTGTAGCACGTGTGAAACCTTGACATATTGCACAACAATTTATTATCAAAGATACGAGTTAAAAGGAGAGATTTTTATACTTGCTCTTTTTTTCCAAAACTTCGTGACTTTCTCATGCATGTATTAAAATCTGGATATGTATGTCTTGCTTTGTTTGGATTAAAATCAGATTATATAACAATTAATTATAATCACAAACTTATGAGATCCACAACTTTTCAGATACGTATTTAATCAATTTTTATCAAAATTTACTAAAAATTTAATTTTAATCTACATCAAAGAGAAGCATAACTATGAATACCTTAATAATACAATAACCAAAATAATAATAATAATAATAAATAATAATAATAATTGGTTAAGCCCCATCCAAGTGTGTGTATGTCTGTATGTGTGCAATTGTGTGTGTGTGTGTGTATATGTACGTAGAAATAGGCATTTTGCTTCTTCTCCCTTCTAGAATATGAATAATTGTAATAATTAGGTGCATGTAAAAGAATCTTGGAAAATAACCATTTGGGATATGATGGAGTTGTCAAATATGAAGGGGCATTATTTTATAGGGTTAAATTATCATAGAAATAGATAGGAAATGAAGGGGAAACATCACCAAAGATTTTCTTCTTAATTCTAAGATTTGGTTTGTAGGTCAAGATTTGGTTTGTAATTACAATGCCTATGTCGTCCCATTAAATCACCTTTTAGTCCTCAGTTTTGTCAAATGTGAAAGGAGATGCATGCGTTACATGGAATTTGACAGATATTTGAATTGAAAATGACGGAGCAAGTCTTTCAAAACAACTATTAAACATATATATCTTGTAATCTTAAGCCAATCTATTAATGAAATTGAATTGCAATAGGAAAGAAAATATGGACTGTCCCGGAAATGCCATGCGATCACATGGCATCAGATGTTGCAATCGCGTGGTTCTAACTTTTAGCATTCAATGGATACAATTATTCATCTTCTAATTGTCATGGTCTGCCTTGAAATCGCAATTGAATCCATAAGTAACTCATCAAATTAAGAAAATAGTTTCATCATGATACAAATAGATTATTTGTCCATAACATACTTTATGAACTATTTAAGTGTTATGTTTTTGCTATATAGTAGTTTTATATTTAATGAATTATTATGATAGCTTCATTTTATTATGTGTCCCTTAATTAAATTAAAGAGCGACACTATTTTAGTCCCTGTTTGATTTCCATTTTTTGACCACAAAAATAAAAAATATAACCGTTATACATCACATCAAGCTACCATATACGATTTCCTATCTCTTGTGTAGATCTCGTAACGACTATATTTTTCATTCTCATTCTTACAAAAGCTGGTACCAAACGGGATCTTAGTTTTGACATGACCCTCAAAATCACAAAATAGACATAATATGTTTATGCTAACACCAGAACTCGACATCATAGATATCTTCGCATCCAAGAAAAAACATATAAATATAGGCATGTAGCAAGAGTGAAATGGAATATATAGTCAACTAAAATCTTTGACAATTGACCTAGTAGATCACATTACCAACAACATAAATATAGTCAGATTCTGGTCCCTACATGGATAACTCGAAAACCAAATTACTGATTTTGGTATTTTGTGTGCAAGACAAGTAATAATCCTTAATTCATCAACAAATTACTGATCCCAAAAATGTCTATGATTAACTTACAGAATGTAGTATGCATTGTATACGTATAAACAGTTGAGACTTGAGAACAATTATTTATATCGCTCATAGAATCCTTGTACAGGGAAAAAAATAATGACATACAAAAAATATAAAATAAAAATGAGAAAAAAAAACAGTATGGATTGTTAGAACTTTCCACTCTATAAAAAAATTGTAATTATTGTTAACCTCGTTTTCAATTAGAGTGACATGGACAATAGATATTGAGCCCACTCGTGTACATGTAATCAAATTCCAACACGTATGGGCAGGATGTCAGTCGATAATACTCTGATTTGGACGTGAGAGAGCTTAATACCACGAGACAAATATGTTCGGGCTCCGATAATATATTTCGAGTACGATTGTATGATAATAACCAATCGTAAACTACTCCAATAATGTGAGATAATCTTAACTCAAGCAAACAAATGTATGAAAATAAACAAAATGATAGCCTCAAGTAGTTTTGGTTTGCCTTCAGCCCCAAATGATACAAGGAGGGGTATTTATAGTGTTACACATAGAATGTTGCCCAATAGATGAATATACACGTGGCTTCATCTCCTGAACGGAGCATTTAATCTTAGACATTAATTCAAACTTTCTAGCTTGAAGCACATTTAATGCCCCTACAGATTGCAACAACCTTACAATCTAAACTAACAAGACTTTGACATTCTACTCATTATAAAGGTCCAATCAATCATTCCAAAAGAATCATACATAAATTCAAAATTTTCACATGTGAATCGTCGTTTGAGCTTCGACTTTGACCTTTGTTAAATTTCATCACTTTGGCAAGGAGACTTTGGAGCTTTGTCATTAGCACAAAACTACTTCAATAATTATAGATTCGATGCTTCAAATTATAGACTCCAATAATCCACATGGCTTCATCACAAGGGCTTTAGGAGGTCGGTCATATAGAGCCTTCGTGGCGAGGTGTAACAATAAGTCCGGGTACGGTTATTTATACCATGTGTGGACTTTAGTATTAAGTGAAACATATTTTGGGTCAATTTTCCTGTCATGGTTAAATTTTTGACAAAAACAATAGTGCCCATATATTTATAGCATGACTGGAATTCAAAGTTGAACCTAATTCTTGGATATCGTCTTACTCTTATGCAGAGCTAAATTGTTGAAATTCCTTTATTTCGATAGAAATTGAAATTTATTTGAGTCGTAGCATGGAAGAGGCTGAGCTATCGAGGCCCTTTATTTTAATAGAAACAAAAATTTGTTTGAGCCGAAGCAAAGAAGTGCTGAACTGTCAAGGCTCCTTTGTTTTGATAGAAGCTGAAATTTATTTGAGCCGAAGCAAGAGAGTGCTGAAATGTCGAGACTCATTTGTTTTGATAGAAGCTGAAATTTATTTCAACGGAAGCAGGGAAGTACTGAATTGTCGAGGCTCCTTTGTTTTGATAGAACTGGTCCCGACAATTGTGCCAATAATTTGATGTTTTTGCAAGTTACCAAGAAAAGACAACGAAAGTGTTGCGACTTTCGATACATGCACTAACGTTACATTTAATGCACAATGATGGCCATGCTGCAGTGTTTTGAGGTTGACATATTGAGGCACATAGGAGAAGAACACGCGTCAATCTAAGGCGTTGACAAAAGAAACTATTCGAATTCAATGCCTCAGATGTAACCAAGAATCGAAGCTTTGGATGGATTAGATTTCAATAAAACAGCTATGATTCTTTTATCTCTTGCATATAAGCTAAAAGCTTGCCATTATTTTTAGCATTTACTTTTACGAAAATCTTCAAACTCTCCAGCATTTCCTAAACTCTTTCAGCAATCTTAGTTCTCCGACGATATCACATCTCTGTAACTTCCTTGGATTTAGGTAATTTCTTATGAGACTATTTCCCCCACCATTTCCACCTCATCTTTCAATGGCATCTAGGTCGAATGCTAGTAGTGCTAGGGAAAAGTCGCCACGGCTAGTGAAGAGGCTATGCTTGGTAGGTCGATAGGGGATTACTGAGTGATGAGTGAAGGTCCCATCGACTACAAGGTGGGGTGGGAACAATAACAATCCTTTGACCATGACCTCCTCTAAATTAGCCAAACTTGTGAAGAAATTTAGGATCCCGGACATAGTAGATCTAACAATCCCCGAAGCTCACGAACGTACCTGTTATCCGAAGCTCGATTGTGTGGCCGTTAGTAAATAACTGTTGTAAGAATGTATGTGTCTACCACTGTACCCATTTTTAGAATGCAGCTTCATTTTATTATGTGTCTCTTAATTAAATTAAAGAGCGACACTATTTTAGTCCCTGTTTGATTTCTATTCTTTGACCACAAAAATAAAAAATATAACCGTTATACATCACATCAAGCTACCATATACGATTTCCTATCTCTTGTGTAGATCCCATAACGACTATATTTTTCATTCTCATTCTTACAAAAGTTGGTACCAAACGGGATCTTAGTTTTGACATGACCCTCAAAATCACAAAATAGACATAATATGTTTATGCTAACACCAGAACTCGACATCATAGATATCTTCGCATCCAGGAAAAAACATATAAATATAGGCATGTAGCAAGAGTGAAATGGAATATATAGTCAACTAAAATCTTTGACAATTGACCTAGTAGATCACATTACCAACAACATAAATATAGTCAGATTCTGGTCCCTACATGGATAACTCGAAAACCAAATTACTGATTTTGGTATTTTGTGTGCAAGACAAGTAATAATCCTTAATTCATCAACAAATTACTGATCCCAAAAATGTCTATGATTAACTTACAGAATGTAGTATGCATTGTATACGTATAAACAGTTGAGACTTGAGAACAATTATTTATATCGCTCATAGAATCCTTGTACAGGGAAAAAAATAATGACATACAAAAAATATAAAATAAAAATGAGAAAAAAAAAATTTTTATATGACATTTTTTTGTTTGTTTTTCAGTTTTGTTGAACCACTTCGAGCTACATCAAGCTGAGTGGGATGTCATTGAGGACATTTAAAAAGGCGTCCTTTGAAGCTACACCACTTTAACCACCTCATCAACCAAAGCAAGTACTTTATAGACTTGGACTAATGGCCTTGAAAGGTAAACACCAAAGCATTATTGAGTACATAAACTTTCCACTCTATAAAAAAATTGTAATTATTGTTAACCTCGTTTTCAATTAGAGTGACATGGACAATAGATATTGAGCCCACTCGTGTACACGTAATCAAATTCCAACACGTATGGGCAGGATGTCAGTCGATAATACTCTGATTTGGACGTGAGAGAGCTTAATACCACGAGACAAATATGTTCGGGCTCCGATAATATATTTCGAGTACAATTGTATGATAATAACCAATCGTAAACTACTCCAATAATGTGAGATGATCTTAACTCAAGCAAACAAATGTATGAAAATAAACAAAATGATAGCCTCAAGTAGTTTTGGTTTGCCTTCAGCCCCAAATGATACAAGGAGGGGTATTTATAGTGTTACACATAGAATGTTGCCCAATAGATGAATATACACGTGGCTTCATCTCCTGAACGGAGCATTTAATCTTAGACATTAATTCAAACTTTCTAGCTTGAAGCACATTTAATGCCCCTACAGATTGCAACAACCTTACAATCTAAACTAACAAGACTTTGACATTCCCCTGCCGCTAAACAAATTGTGCATCCCTCTCCAAAATTGATGGAGGCTTTTATGAAGGCCGTTAAAGTGGGGGCGATTCGAAGGGCTAGTAAAGAGGCTCAAAAAGGAAGATAAATGGGACTCGAAGGCCATGAAGAAGATTGCAACAACTAGGACCCATGGAAAATTATGGAGGTTCCTAGAGGGCAAGATGAAGAGATTGCTCCGACAGTAATGGGATATGCTACCATTTGAAGTCCTAGGTGCCACTACCAATTTTTATAAGTTCTAGACTGATACGTGACAGTCATATGTGGAGGACCTTATAGTAACTTTGGTAAACCAAAGTGCCAGAGCCTTTAGGATGGCTTTGAAGTGCCAGAAGGTGTTGAAGGACATCCAAACATGTAATAATGAGTCCGTCAATAAATTGGCCTCGACAAATGAGAACATGAAGAAATAAAAAATGGAGGTTGAAGAGCTAAGGGCTCGACGAGTTATAAAAGCAACTAAGTTGGATCTGCTTTAGCAGAGATCGAAGATGTGAAGATGAGGTTCATGAATCCAGTGTAAATTGGCTTCTTTGACCAAGAAGGTTGAAACTTCAAACAATCATTAGAAGCTTTGGAGAAGGCCAAATTAGAACTCCTAAGACCCAGATGAAGCACTATGTGCAAGAGGCAGATAAAGCCAAGGCTAATTAGCACATTTAATGCCCCTACAGATGGCAACAACCTTACAATCTAAACTAACAAGACTTTGACATTCTACTCATTATAAAGGTCCAATCAATCATTCCAAAAGAATCATGCATAAATTCAAAATTTTCACATGTGAATCGTCGTTTGAGCTTCGACTTTGACCTTTGTTAAATTTCATCACTTTGGCAAGGAGACTTTGGAGCTTCGTCATTAGCACAAAACTACTTCAATAATTATAGATTCGATGCTTCAAATTATAGACTCCAATAATCCACATGGCTTCATCACAAGGGCTTTAGGAGGTCGGTCATATAGAGCCTTCATGGCGAGGTGTAACAATAAGTCCGGGTACGGTTATTTATACCATGTGTGGACTTTAGTATTAAGTGAAACATATTTTGGGTCAATTTTCCTGTCATGGTTAAATTTTTGACAAAAACAATAGTCCCCATATATTTATAGCATGACTGGAATTCAAAGTTGAACCTAATTCTTGGATATCGTCTTACTCTTAGGTAGAGCTAAATTGTTGAAATTCCTTTATTTCGATAGAAATTGAAATTTATTTGAGTCGTAGCATGGAAGAGGCTGAGCTATTGAGGCCCTTTATTTTAATAGAAACAAAAATTTGTTTGAGCCGAAGCAAAGAAGTGTTGAACTGTCAAGGCTCCTTTGTTTTGATAGAAGCTGAAATTTATTTGAGCCGAAGCAAGAGAGTGCTGAAATGTCGAGACTCATTTGTTTTGATAGAAGCTGAAATTTATTTCAACCGAAGCAGGGAAGTACTGAATTGTCAAGGCTCCTTTTTTTTGATAGAACTGGTCCTGACAATTGTGCCAATAATTTGATGTTTTTGCAAGTTACCAAGAAAAGACAACGAAAGTGTTGTGACTTTCGATACATGCACTAACGTTACATTTAATGCACAATGATGGCCACGCTGCAATGTTTTGAGGTTGACATATTGAGGCACATAGGAGAAGAACACGCGTCAATCTAAGGCGTTGACAAAAGAAACTATTCGAATTCAATGCCTCAGATGTAACCAAGAATCGAAGCTTTGGATGGATTAGATTTCAATAAAACAGCTATGATTCTTTTATCTCTTGCATATAAGCTAAAAGCTTGCCATTATTTTTGGCATTTACTTTTACGAAAATCTTCAAACTCTCCAGCATTTCCTAAACTCTTCCGGCAATCTTAGTTCTCCGACGATATCACATCTCTGTAACTTCCTTGGATTTAGGTAATTTCTTATGAGACTATTTCCCCCACCATTTCCACCTCATCTTTCAATGGCATCTAGGTCGAATGCTAGTAGTGCTAGGGTAAAGTCGCCACGGCTAGTGAAGAGGCTATGCTTGGTAGGTCGATAGGGGATTACTAAGTGATGAGTGAAGGTCCCATCGACTACAAGGTGGGGTGGGAACAATAACAATCCTTTGACCATGACCTCCTCTAAATTAGCCAAACTTGTGAAGAAATTTAGGATCCCAGACATAGTAGATCTAACAATCCCCGAAGCTCACGAACGTACCTATTATCCGAAGCTCGATTGTGTGGCCGTTAGTAAATAACTGTTGTAAGAATGTATGTGTCTACCACTGTACCCATTTTTAGAATGGTGTTTAGGTGTTTTATGTTGGCTTCTACCTAACTTTTGCCAAACGGGTAAATTAAACTATTAGGGGCTTATTTCCTTTAGAAGGAGACTTCACTTAGCGAGGACATACCTCTACATGTCTTGCAAACAATCTTCCAACCTCACGTCGTTGGGAAGGAGAGTTGAAGGGGTGGTACTATATAACCCCTGGAAGCCCACGCCTCCTTCGTAGTGGGTTTCCATCAAGGGATGGAAAGAGTTATAATTTTGGGCAAAATGGATGTGAAGATGGTGGAGGGGGACAAAGCCCCGAATTGTAATGTATCGACCCAGTACTCTGAAGCATGTTAGTGTCTCCCTCTACTTCCTATCTTAAATTATTTCTGTTTTTATATGACATTTTTTTGTTTGTTTTTCAGTTTTGTTGAACCACTTCGAGCTACATCAAGCTGAGTGGGATGTCATTGAGGACATTTAAAAAGGCGTCCTTTGAAGCTACACCACTTTAACCACCTCATCAACCAAAGCAAGTACTTTATAGACTTGGACTAATGGCCTTGAAAGGTAAACACCAAAGCATTATTGAGTACATTTTACATCAATACACGGTTCATCTTTTATATTTTGACATTATCTTTGCTGTTTGTAAATGATTATAGGAAGAAGAAGTACCCTACGTCCAATATGGCTTCGATCTTGAACGCCACCACCACAGTAGGCTCGAGGACTTTAAGGCCCTTCTCTGGAGCTGCTAAACATGTGAAGGAAAAGCTTGAGCAGCTCAGCAAGGACCACACTAAAAAGGTGAAGAGAAAGTGCTCAGAAGGTCGAAGGGCAACGAGAGGATGGAATAGCCCCGAAAGAAAATGAAATTATCCCACAACATCTTATTCTCCAAGAAGTTCGACACCACTACTACCCCTGCCGCTAAACAAATTGTGCATCCCTCTCCAAAATTGATGGAGGCTTTTATGAAGGCCGTTAAAGTGGGGGCGATTCGAAGGGCTAGTAAAGAGGCTCAAAAAGGAAGATAAATGGGACTCGAAGGCCATGAAGAAGATTGCAACAACTAGGACCCATGGAAAATTATGGAGGTTCCTAGAGGGCAAGATGAAGAGATTGCTCCGACAGTAATGGGATATGCTACCATTTGAAGTCCTAGGTGCCACTACCAATTTTTATAAGTTCTAGACTGATACGTGACAGTCATATGTGGAGGACCTTATAGTAACTTTGGTAAACCAAAGTGCCAGAGCCTTTAGGATGGCTTTGAAGTGCCAGAAGGTGTTGAAGGACATCCAAACATGTAATAATGAGTCCGTCAATAAATTGGCCTCGACAAATGAGAACATGAAGAAATAAAAAATGGAGGTTGAAGAGCTAAGGGCTCGACGAGTTATAAAAGCAACTAAGTTGGATCTGCTTTAGCAGAGATCGAAGATGTGAAGATGAGGTTCATGAATCCAGTGTAAATTGGCTTCTTTGACCAAGAAGGTTGAAACTTCAAACAATCATTAGAAGCTTTGGAGAAGGCCAAATTAGAACTCCTAAGACCCAGATGAAGCACTATGTGCAAGAGGCAGATAAAGCCAAGGCTAATGCTCAACTGGCAAGTTGAGAAGGTAGTGAAGAATTATGTTGCCAACTTCCATTGACAAAAGAGTATCTGCGCTACAGAGCCTATTGGAGGAGGTTTGCCTACGTTGAAGTTATAGACACGGTAGAGAAGCTTTACCGAGGACTTTATACTGTTCAATTAAAAGAATAGTTCTTGAATGAGGTGCCTTAGACCCTAGTTGAAGACATGGTTGAAGTTGATGCAGAACTAGACCAAGAGGATGCTCTTGAAGACGAAATTTCAGACTAAGAGGCTCCAAATGTCGAAGCGCCTACTACTGAGGCGTCCGATCCCTAGCTATCTCCAGCATCGTGTATATTCTAGTTTTTCATAATTTTGATTTGGCCCTCTTGTAAATATTCCATTAAGTAATAAAATGAATGTTTTTCTACCTTGATGTCTTGTGGCCTAAATAAAGTATGACTTAGGCATTTACTTTTACGAAAATCTTCAAACTCTCCAGCATTTCCTAAACTCTTCCGGCAATCTTAGTTCTCCGACGATATCACATCTCTGTAACTTCCTTGGATTTAGGTAATTTCTTATGAGACTATTTCCCCCACCATTTCCACCTCATCTTTCAATGGCATCTAGGTCGAATGCTAGTAGTGCTAGGGTAAAGTCGCCACGGCTAGTGAAGAGGCTATGCTTGGTAGGTCGATAGGGGATTACTAAGTGATGAGTGAAGGTCCCATCGACTACAAGGTGGGGTGGGAACAATAACAATCCTTTGACCATGACCTCCTCTAAATTAGCCAAACTTGTGAAGAAATTTAGGATCCCAGACATAGTAGATCTAACAATCCCCGAAGCTCACGAACGTACCTATTATCCGAAGCTCGATTGTGTGGCCGTTAGTAAATAACTGTTGTAAGAATGTATGTGTCTACCACTGTACCCATTTTTAGAATGACTCATGCTTTCATATATAGTGGAAGGTTCCTAAATGTAAGGGCATCTTTACTTGACGTTCAGTTTCGTTAAAAAAAGGTATGTGATATATGCCTCTTCAAGGCGTTCATGCTTTCATACATGATGGATGATTCATCCATGTAAGGGCATCCTTCCTTGATGTTCAGTTTCATCCAAGGGAGGCATGTGATGTGTCTTCGAAGAAAAAATGAGGCAATTTCTTTTGAGATCTATCCTCATCTTCGAGACACCCACGTTTCCATGCATGGTGGATGGTTCATCCATATAAGGGTTTCTTCATTGACGTTTAGTCTCATTAAAAGGAGGCATGTGATGTGCGCCTCAGAGAACAAGTAAGGTGAATCCTTTTAAGACCTGATCCTCCTCTTCGAGGCACCCACACTTTCGCATATGGTGGATGGTTCATCATGAAAGGGCTTCTCCCTTGACGTTTAGTTTCGTGTTTTTATATGACATTTTTTTGTTTGTTTTTCAGTTTTGTTGAACCACTTCGAGCTACATCAAGCTGAGTGGGATGTCATTGAGGACATTTAAAAAGGCGTCCTTTGAAGCTACACCACTTTGACCACCTCATCAACCAAAGCAAGTACTTTATAGACTTGGACTAATGGCCTTGAAAGGTAAACACCAAAGCATTATTGAGTACATGCCTTCCATACAGATGGTTCATCCATCTAAGGGTTTTTTCTTGACGTTCTATTTCCTCAATGGGAGGCATGTAACGTACACTTCAGAGAACCAGTGAGATGATCTTTTTTAAGATTCGATTTTCTTCTTTAAGGCGCCCACATTTTTATAAAAGAGTTTCTTCTTTCAAATCCTCTTAACTAAACGTAGTTTTATTGATTTTTGAGAATTTGTATAGGGGCTGGGTAAGATCTTTTAGCCTTTAAATACAATCATTGATAGTATATTTTAAGTTGTTCAGCGTTCAATAGACAAGGCTGTACCTTTCCATCCAGGTCTTCTATTCACTAAGTAACAGGTCGTAGTTCATCCTTGATGCGATATAGGTCTTCCCAATTTGGTCCCAAGGTGCCTACCTAGGGTTCTTTTGAAGACAAGAACACTCTCTGAAGCACTAAATCATTAACCCGAAGGGACGCCTGCCACTAAACAAATTGTGCATCCCTCTCCAAAATTGATGGAGGCTTTTATGAAGGCCGTTAAAGTGGGGGCGATTCGAAGGGCTAGTAAAGAGGCTCAAAAAGGAAGATAAATAGGACTCGAAGGCCATGAAGAAGATTGCAACAACTAGGACCCATGGAAAATTATGGAGGTTCCTAGAGGGCAAGATGAAGAGATTGTCAAGGAAATCGAGCTCACATCCCCTCATTTCATCATTGCTTTTTTTTACTAAATTGTAATTGACAAAGAGAATGAATTGTAATCAACTAGGAGAAGGTAGTCCAACCTTTACTGAGCTCATTGCCCCACTTTAAGAAACAGGTTTCTCCAGTGGAGGTCTAGCTGGTAGTTTGAATTTTCCATAGCACTTAAGGCAGTTCATCCATCAATGCTTCTTTAAACACGTCGAGTTTTCCTTTTAAAAGTATATTTGGTGGTCTTGTTTACAACCTCGACTTGCCCGTTAGCTTGGGATGATGTGGTGCTGAGAAATGCTAATTGATCTCCAATTCCTTACATAGATCTCTGATCTTTTGTTGTCAAATTGTCTCCCATTGTCCGAGACTGTTGAGTGGAGAGTTTCAAACCTACATATAATATTTTTTCACGAGAACTTGGAAGTGTTTACTTCTGTGATTTTGGTTAGGGATTCAGCTTCAACCCACTTGGTATGGACCTTATAGTAACTTTGGTAAACCAAAGTGCCAGAGCCTTTAGGATGGCTTTGAAGTGCCAGAAGGTGTTGAAGGACATCCAAACATGTAATAATGAGTCCGTCAATAAATTGGCCTCGACAAATGAGAACATGAAGAAAATAAAAAATGGAGGTTGAAGAGCTAAGGGCTCGGCGAGTTATAAAAGCAGCTAAGTTGGATCTGCTTTAGCAGAGATCGAAGATGTGAAGATGAGGTTCATGAATCCAGTGTAAATTGGCTTCTTTGACCAAGAAGGTTGAAACTTCAAACAATCATCAGAAGCTTTGGAGAAGGCCAAATTAGAACTCCTAAGACCCAGATGAAGCACTATGTGCAAGAGGCAGATAAAGCCAAGGCTAATGCTCAACTGGCAAGTTGAGAAGGTAGTGAAGAATTATGTTGCCAACTTCCATTGACAAAAGAGTATCTGCGCAACAGAGCCTATTGGAGGAGGTTTGCCTACGTTGAAGTTATAGACAGGGTAGAGAAGCTTTACCGAGGACTTTATACTGTTCAATTAAAAGAATAGTTCTTGAATGAGGTGCCTTAGACCCTAGTTGAAGACATGGTTGAAGTTGATGCAGAACTAGACCAAGAGGATGCTCTTGAAGACGAAATTTCAGACTAAGAGGCTCCAAATGTCGAAGCGCCTACTACTGAGGCGTCCGATCCCTAGCTATCTCCAGCATCGTGTAGATTCTAGTTTTTCATAATTTTGATTCGGCCCTCTTGTAAATATTCCATTAAGTAATAAAATGAATGTTTTTCTACCTTGATGTCTTGTGGCCTAAATAAAGTATGACTTAACTAATTCGATTGTCCAATTCATTTTGCAATGAACTGCAACACTTAAAACATTTTGAGCTTAACTAATCTTGAAAACTTCACTAATTCTTTTGCGGCATTTTATACTTCTTTAATAACATTCAATTTCACTTAAAATGTTTCAAACTTGGCTAATTTTGAGAACCCATAATGTAAAGGCTTCTTCCATGACATTCAACTTCATCAAAGCAAGGCGTGTAACATGGGCCTCGGAGAACAAACGAGGTGATCCCTTTTGAGACCTGATCCTCTTCTTCGAGGCGCTCATGCTTTCATATATAGTGGAAGGTTCATAAATGTAAGGGCATCTTTACTTGACGTTCAGTTTCGTTAAAAAAAGGTATGTGATATATGCCTCTTCAAGGCGTTCATGCTTTCATACATGATGGATGATTCATCCATGTAAGGGCATCCTTCCTTGATGTTCAGTTTCATCCAAGGGAGGCATGTGATGTGTCTTCGAAGAAAAAATGAGGCAATTTCTTTTGAGATCTATCCTCATCTTCGAGACACCCACGTTTCCATGCATGGTGGATGGTTCATCCATATAAGGGTTTCTTCATTGACGTTTAGTCTCATTAAAAGGAGGCATGTGATGTGCGCCTCAGAGAACAAGTAAGGTGAATCCTTTTAAGACCTGATCCTCCTCTTCGAGGCACCCACACTTTCGCATATGGTGGATGGTTCATCATGAAAGGGCTTCTCCCTTGACGTTTAGTTTCGTTAAACCAAGGCATGTCATATAACATTGAAGAACAAATGAGGTGATCCCTTGAAGATTCGATCCTCTTCTTCAAAGCGCCCAACCTTCCATACAGATGGTTCATCCATCTAAGGGTTTTTTCTTGACGTTCTATTTCCTCAATGGGAGGCATGTAACGTACACTTCAGAGAACCAGTGAGATGATCTTTTTTAAGATTCGATTTTCTTCTTTAAGGCGCCCACATTTTTATAAAAGAGTTTCTTCTTTCAAATCCTCTTAACTAAACGTAGTTTTATTGATTTTTGAGAATTTGTATAGGGGCTGGGTAAGATCTTTCAGCTTTTAAATACAATCATTGATAGTATATTTTAAGTTGTTCAGCGTTCAATAGACAAGGCTGTACCTTTCCATCCAGGTCTTCTATTCACTAAGTAACAGGTCGTAGTTCATCCTTGATGCGATATAGGTCTTCCCAATTTGGTCCCAAGGTGCCTACCTAGGGTTCTTTTGAAGACAAGAACACTCTCTGAAGCACTAAATCATTAACCCGAAGGGACCTTTTCTTGACTTTCACGTTATAGTTACGAGTCATCTTCCATTGGTATGCAGCCAATTTTACTTGGGATTCATCCCTTCTTTCATCAAGGAAATCGAGCTCACATCCCCTCATTTCATCATTGCTTTTTTTTACTAAATTGTAATTGACAAAGAGAATGAATTGTAATCAACTAGGAGAAGGTAGTCCAACCTTTACTGAGCTCATTGCCCCACTTTAAGAAACAGGTTTCTCCAGTGGAGGTCTAGCTGGTAGTTTGAATTTTCCATAGCACTTAAGGTAGTTCATCCATCAATGCTTCTTTAAACGCGTCGAGTTTTCCTTTTAAAAGTATATTTGGTGGTCTTGTTTACAACCTCGACTTGCCCGTTAGCTTGGGATGATGTGGTGCTGAGAAATGCTAATTGATCTCCAATTCCTTACATAGATCTCTGATCTTTTGTTGTCAAATTGTCTCCCATTGTCCGAGACTGTTGAGTGGAGAGTTTCAAACCTACATATAATATTTTTTCACGAGAACTTGGAAGTGTTTACTTCTGTGATTTTGGTTAGGGATTCAGCTTCAACCCACTTGGTAAAATAATCTATGGCAACAATGGCAAAACTTGCATTACCTCTACCCTTGGGTAAGGGGCTATGAGGTCTATTCTCCACTTGGCAAACAGCCAAGGGATGTATATCGCCGTTAGTTTTTGAGATAGTTGTCTTTGGATAAGGGAGAAACATTGGCATTTGGTGTACCTTCGTACAAATTGAATTGCAACCTTTTTCAAAGTAGGCTAATAATACCCCTGACTTAGTACCTTTCATGCCAACACAAGCTCTCCCGCATGGTTGCCACAGACCCCTTTATGAATTTTACGAAGCATGTAGGTTGCTTCCTTCCCTTTGACACATCGACGAAGGGGAAAATGAAACTTCTCTTAGAGGGCTTGTCATCTAAAAACACTAAATGAACAGACCTTCTCCTAAGCTTCTATGCTTCTTCTTTTTTTTTAGGAAGAACATGATCCTTGAGGTATGCTACAATGGGCTGCATCCATGTGATGGTTCATTCTACCTACATTATTTATCTTTTCGTGGAAATAGAGAGTTATGCTAGGTGCTCGATTGGTACTACCATTAGTAAATCTGAATCTTCACTACTTACTAACTTGGATAAAGTATCGACATAGTTGTTTTCAATGGGTGGAATCTTGACCAACTCAAATTTTTCAAATGATGGGAACATATCCATCAACAAGTTCAAGTATGCGGCCATGTACTTGTCCCTTGCCATGAAATGACCATTAACTTAGCAAACTAATAGCTGGGAATCACTGTGGATGATTAAACGTTTTACTTGCATTTCTTTACCCAACCCGAGGCTAGCAAGTATTGCCTTATCTTCAACCGCATTTTTTTTTGCCTTAAACATAATCCTCCTTGTACAGTTCAGCGAACCTGTTTTCCTAACTAAACCATGCATGAACAAATTCTATGTGAGATGTTCAACAAGTTCCATTATTACTTCCATTTCAGGGGTTGTTGGTAAATTTAGCGATGAAGTCTGTGAGAGCCTA
Source organism: Olea europaea var. sylvestris (assembly GCF_002742605.1). NCBI lineage: Eukaryota > Viridiplantae > Streptophyta > Magnoliopsida > Lamiales > Oleaceae > Olea > Olea europaea. The sequence goes on from NW_019265580.1 coordinate 301,315, forward strand.
GCCCTTGATAGAAGTTGCTCATGCTTTCATATATAGTGGAAGGTTCATAAATGTAAGGGCATCTTTACTTGACGTTCAGTTTCGTTAAAAAAAGGTATGTGATATATGCCTCTTCAAGGCGTTCATGCTTTCATACATGATGGATGATTCATCCATGTAAGGGCATCCTTCCTTGACGTTCAGTTTCATCCAAGGGAGGCATGTGATGTGTCTTCGAAGAAAAAATGAGGCAATTTCTTTTGAGATCGATCCTCATCTTCGAGACACCCACGTTTCCATGCATGGTGGATGGTTCATCCATATAAGGGTTTCTTCATTGACGTTTAGTCTCAGGTATCGGGCTCTAGAGCACTTGATATGGTGAAAAATTGGTCAACACATGTATTGTGCGGGCTTGGAAATATGGTCTCAACTTTCTCGATGCTACGATTAGGGCTAGGGCTAAATTTTCCATATCAGGGTAATGAGTTTCGAGTGTAAGAATGTCTTTCTTATGTAATACATAGGCAGCTAGGTGGCATCTTTTCTCTTACAAGGACCGCACTAATAACCTCATTGAAGAAAGCCAAGTACAGTTGCAAAGTTTCCGCAGCTTTGGATTTTAAGAGAAAGAGGCTTGCTCTAGGAGCATTTTAGGCACTGGAAAGCTTGTTCATACTCCTCCGTCCATTGGAATTTCTTATCCCTTCTTTGAATTTCAAACCTTCCATACAGATGGTTCATCCATCTAAGGGTTTTTTCTTGACGTTCTATTTCCTCAATGGGAGGCATGTAACATACACTTCAGAGAACTAGTGAGATGATCTTTTTTAAGATTCGATTTTCTTCTTTAAGGCGCCCACATTTTTATAAAAGAGTTTCTTCTTTCAAATCCTCTTAATTAAACGTAGTTTTATTGATTTTTGAGAATTTGTATAGGGGCTGGGTAAGATCTTTCAGCTTTTAAATACAATCATTGATAGTATATTTTAAGTTGTTCAGCGTTCAATAGACAAGGCTGTACCTTTCCATCCAGGTCTTCTATTCACTAAGTAACAGGTCGTAGTTCATCCTTGATGCGATATAGGTCTTCCCAATTTGGTCCCAAGGTGCCTACCTAGGGTTCTTTTGAAGACAAGAACACTCTCTGAAGCACTAAATCATTAACCCGAAGGGACCTTTTCTTGACTTTCACGTTATAGTTACGAGTCATCTTCCATTGGTATGCAGCCAATTTTACTTGGGATTCATCCCTTCTTTCATCAAGGAAATCGAGCTCACATCCCCTCATTTCATCATTGCTTTTTTTTACTAAATTGTAATTGACAAAGAGAATGAATTGTAATCAACTAGGAGAAGGTAGTCCAACCTTTACTGAGCTCATTGCCCCACTTTAAGAAACGGGTTTCTCCAGTGGAGGTCTAGCTGGTAGTTTGAATTTTCCATAGCACTTAAGGTAGTTCATCCATCAATGCTTCTTTAAACGCGTCGAGTTTTCCTTTTAAAAGTATATTTGGTGGTCTTGTTTACAACCTCGACTTGCCCGTTAGCTTGGGATGATGTGGTGCTAAGAAATGCTAATTGATTCCCAATTCCTTACATAGATCTCTGATCTTTTGTTGTCAAATTGTCTCCCATTGTCCAAGACTGTTGAGTGGAGAGTTTCAAATCTACATATAATATTTTTTCACGAGAACTTGGAAGTGTTTACTTCTGTGATTTTGGTTAGGGATTCAGCTTCAACCCACTTGGTAAAATAATCTATGGCAACAATGGCAAAACTTGCATTACCTCTACCCTTGGGTAAGGGGCTATGAGGTCTATTCTCCACTTGGCAAACAGCCAAGGGATGTATATCGCCGTTAGTTTTTGAGATAGTTGTCTTTGGATAAGGGAGAAACATTGGCATTTGGTGTACCTTCGTACAAATTGAATTGCAACCTTTTTCAAAGTAGGCTAATAATACCCCTGACTTAGTACCTGTCATGCCAACACAAGCTCTCCCACATGGTTGCCACAGACCCCTTTATGAATTTTACGAAGCATGTAGGTTGCTTCCTTCCCTTTGACACATCGAAGAAAGGGAAAAATGAAACTTCTCTTAGAGGGCTTGTCATCTAAAAACACTAAATGAACAGACCTTCTCCTAAGCTTCTATGCTTCTTCTTTTTTATTAGGAAGAACAGGATCCTTGAGGTATGCTACAATGGGCTGCATCAATGTGATGGTTCATTCTACCTACATTATTTATCTTTTCGTAGAAATAGAGAGTTATGCTAGGTGCTCGATTGGTACTACCATTAGTAAATCTGAATCTTCACTACTCACTATCTTGGATAAAGTATCGACATAGTTGTTTTCAATGGGTGGAATCTTGACCAACTCAAATTTTTCAAATGATGTGAGTATATCCATCACCAAGTTCAAGTATGCGGCCATGTCCTTGTCCCTTGCCATGAAATGACCATTAACTTAGCAAACTAATAGCTGGGAATCACTGTGGATGATTAAACGTTTTACTTGCATTTCTTTACCCAACCCGAGGCTAGCAAGTATTACCTTATCTTCAACCGCATTTTTTTGGCCTTAAACATAATCCTCCTTGTACAGTTCAGCGAACCTGTTTTCCTAACTAAACCATGCATGAACAAATTCTATGTGAGATGTTCAACAAGTTCCATTATTACTTCCATTTCAGGGGTTGTTGGTAAATTTAGCGATGAAGTCTGTGAGAGCCTAGCCCTTGATAGAAGTTCTTGCCCTGAAAAAGATGTTAAATCTGCTAAGTTCAACTGCCTACTTTAGCAATCTTCCTGATGTATCGGGCTCTAGAGCACTTGATATGGTGAAAAATTGGTCAACACATGTATTGTGCGGGCTTGGAAATATGGTCTCAACTTTCTCGATGCTACGATTAGGGCTAGGGCTAAATTTTCCATATCAGGGTAATGAGTTTCGAGTGTAAGAATGTCTTTCTTATGTAATACATAGGCAGCTAGGTGGCATCTTTTCTCTTACAAGGACCGCACTAATAACCTCATTGAAGAAAGCCAAGTACAGTTGCAAAGTTTCCGCAGCTTTGGATTTTAAGAGAAAGAGGCTTGCTCTAGGAGCATTTTAGGCACTGGAAAGCTTGTTCATACTCCTCCGTCCATTGGAATTTCTTATCCCTTCTTTGAATTTCAAAGACATGTAGGCATTTGCCGATAGCCTTGGAAATGAAACGACTTAGGGCCACCATGCGCCGCGTTAAGCTTTGTACCTCATTCCATTTTTGGGAGGACCTCATTTCAATCAAAGCTCGAATTTTCTCAAGATTACCATTTACGCCCCTTTGGTTAACCATATATCTCAGGAACTTGCTAGAGAGGCTACATTAGATGCCTACTTAAAGGGGTTTAATCTCATCCTGTACCCTCTTTAGAATTTCGAAAGTTTCGTTCAAGTTTCATTGGGGTTTGGACTATTCTTAGGTCTTGAACCTTTCTCCTGACCCTCACCTCTGTGGAGAGCCCTTTGTCCTTCAGTTTGTTGCATGATGGTTCTAGAGGTAACATCTTCATAGGCCAATGTGGGCTTTGTCTTCAATGTGGCGATGGCTAGTGTTTGCCCAAAATCGGAGCAATTTTATTACCAACTTGGTTCCACTAGTGGTCTATTAGGTTAGAGTTAGGTCCTCTCCCATGTTGCTTTTGTGGGAGTAAAAGTCCTCTGTTAACTCTATTTTTGTGATCAATCAATTCTTCATTGATGATTTTGCAGCTCATCATTTCTAGCTATGCATCATAGGTGGTAGGGTCCTGATTTTGCATGTCCTTTGAAAAAAGGGTATTCCTATTTAACCCTCATCATCAAGGAAATCGAGCTCACATCCCCTCATTTCATCATTGCTTTTTTTTACTAAATTGTAATTGACAAAGAGAATGAATTGTAATCAACTAGGAGAAGGTAGTCCAACCTTTACTGAGCTCATTGCCCCACTTTAAGAAACGGGTTTCTCCAGTGGAGGTCTAGCTGGTAGTTTGAATTTTCCATAGCACTTAAGGTAGTTCATCCATCAATGCTTCTTTAAACGCGTCGAGTTTTCCTTTTAAAAGTATATTTGGTGGTCTTGTTTACAACCTCGACTTGCCCGTTAGCTTGGGATGATGTGGTGCTAAGAAATGCTAATTGATTCCCAATTCCTTACATAGATCTCTGATCTTTTGTTGTCAAATTGTCTCCCATTGTCCAAGACTGTTGAGTGGAGAGTTTCAAATCTACATATAATATTTTTTCACGAGAACTTGGAAGTGTTTACTTCTGTGATTTTGGTTAGGGATTCAGCTTCAACCCACTTGGTAAAATAATCTATGGCAACAATGGCAAAACTTGCATTACCTCTACCCTTGGGTAAGGGGCTATGAGGTCTATTCTCCACTTGGCAAACAGCCAAGGGATGTATATCGCCGTTAGTTTTTGAGATAGTTGTCTTTGGATAAGGGAGAAACATTGGCATTTGGTGTACCTTCGTACAAATTGAATTGCAACCTTTTTCAAAGTAGGCTAATAATACCCCTGACTTAGTACCTGTCATGCCAACACAAGCTCTCCCACATGGTTGCCACAGACCCCTTTATGAATTTTACGAAGCATGTAGGTTGCTTCCTTCCCTTTGACACATCGAAGAAAGGGAAAAATGAAACTTCTCTTAGAGGGCTTGTCATCTAAAAACACTAAATGAACAGACCTTCTCCTAAGCTTCTATGCTTCTTCTTTTTTATTAGGAAGAACAGGATCCTTGAGGTATGCTACAATGGGCTGCATCAATGTGATGGTTCATTCTACCTACATTATTTATCTTTTCGTAGAAATAGAGAGTTATGCTAGGTGCTCGATTGGTACTACCATTAGTAAATCTGAATCTTCACTACTTACTAACTTGGATAAAGTATCGACATAGTTGTTTTCAATGGGTGGAATCTTGACCAACTCAAATTTTTCAAATGATGTGAGTATATCCATCACCAAGTTCAAGTATGCGGCCATGTCCTTGTCCCTTGCCATGAAATGACCATTAACTTAGCAAACTAATAGCTGGGAATCACTGTGGATGATTAAACGTTTTACTTGCATTTCTTTACCCAACCCGAGGCTAGCAAGTATTACCTTATCTTCAACCGCATTTTTTTGGCCTTAAACATAATCCTCCTTGTACAGTTCAGCGAACCTGTTTTCCTAACTAAACCATGCATGAACAAATTCTATGTGAGATGTTCAACAAGTTCCATTATTACTTCCATTTCAGGGGTTGTTGGTAAATTTAGCGATGAAGTCTGTGAGAGCCTAGCCCTTGATAGAAGTTCTTGCCCTGAAAAAGATGTTAAATCTGCTAAGTTCAACTGCCTACTTTAGCAATCTTCCTGATGTATCGGGCTCTAGAGCACTTGATATGGTGAAAAATTGGTCAACACATGTATTGTGCGGGCTTGGAAATATGGTCTCAACTTTCTCGATGCTACAATTAGGGCTAGGGCTAAATTTTCCATATCAGGGTAATGAGTTTCGAGTGCTAAGAATGTCTTTCTTATGTAATACATAGGCAGCTAGGTGGCATCTTTTCTCTTACAAGGACCGCACTAATAACCTCATTGAAGAAAGCCAAGTACAGTTGTAAAGTTTCCGCAGCTTTGGATTTTAAGAGAAAGAGGCCTGCTCTAGGAGCATTTTAGGCACTGGAAAGCTTGTTCATACTCCTCCGTCCATTGGAATTTCTTATCCCTTCTTTGAATTTCAAAGACATGTAGGCATTTGCCGATAGCCTTGGAAATGAAACGACTTAGGGCCACCATGCGCCGCGTTAAGCTTTGTACCTCATTCCATTTTTGGGAGGACCTCATTTCAATCAAAGCTCGAATTTTCTCAAGATTACCATTTACGCCCCTTTGGTTAACCATATATCTCAGGAACTTGCTAGAGAGGCTACATTAGATGCCTACTTAAAGGGGTTTAATCTCATCCTGTACCCTCTTTAGAATTTCGAAAGTTTCGTTCAAGTTTCATTGGGGTTTGGACTATTCTTAGGTCTTGAACCTTTCTCCTGACCCTCACCTCTGTGGAGAGCCCTTTGTCCTTCAGTTTGTTGCATGATGGTTCTAGAGGTAACATCTTCATAGGCCAATGTGGGCTTTGTATTCAATGTGGCGATGGCTAGTGTTTGCCCAAAATCGGAGCAATCTTATTACCGACTTGGTTCCTCTGGTGGTCTATTAGGTTAGAGTTAGGTCCTCTCCCATGTTGCTTTTGTGGGAGTAAAAGTCCTCTGTTAACTCTATTTTTGTGATCAATCAATTCTTCATTGATGATTTTGCAGCTCATCATTTCTAGCTATGCATCATAGGTGGTAGGGTCCTGATTTTGCATGTCCTTTGAAAAAAGGGTATTCCTATTTAACCCTCATCGTAGCGCAGCCAATGTCTCCCAATTAGTGACTAGAACGCATTATGTCATTTTGTCAGTAAAACATGCTAAAAAGCTCTTCAACAATTCTCCGGGCTACTGTCTCATGTCCTGGAGACGTTGAATAGGGGCCTCTCCTTTGCTCATGACAAATCGCTTTATGAATGTACTTTTAAACTTCAGCCAACTCCTAATGCTCCCATGAGGTAACCTATTGTACCAAATTTCTGCTGTTCCACTTAAAGTCAGGTGGAAAGCCCTGCATTTCATGATGGAATGCACCTCTCAAGCTCATATGTGTTTTGTAGCTATTCAAATGTTTGGTCGGGTCACCTCTCCCATCATACTTTGGAATCTTTGACAGTGCCTAATGGCTCGCATAGAAGTATTCCTTAGCTCTTATGAGAATGGAAAATTTTCATCGTGATCAGGATTGCTAGGGTTCACTTAAGTCATCATCGTCATTAACCTAATATCTAGGTAGGAAATGAGACAAGCCGACTTGGTCTACTACCATCTCCTCCCTCCTATGATGCCCATTTCTAGGCAGGACAATGTGGGGACATATTATTGCCTTTCTTCTAGTTGCATAGTCACAGAAAGTAATCTATGGCCTATTTCTAGGCATGGGACGTTGTCGAGATGGACTGCGCCTTGTTTCAGCAGGGCTGATTCTATTAAACACATTGACAGACCTTTGACCCCTATGTTGTGGCTCATATTTAGGATGAAAATTGTCATCCACGTTAGCTGGGACCTCGATGGGTCAGCCAGAAGCGTAACTAGAAGAAATATCAACTCTCACTTCTCTTTGTCATGCCAACACAAGCTCTCCCACATGGTTGCCACAGACCCCTTTATGAATTTTACGAAGCATGTAGGTTGCTTCCTTCCCTTTGACACATCGAAGAAAGGGAAAAATGAAACTTCTCTTAGAGGGCTTGTCATCTAAAAACACTAAATGAACAGACCTTCTCCTAAGCTTCTATGCTTCTTCTTTTTTATTAGGAAGAACAGGATCCTTGAGGTATGCTACAATGGGCTGCATCAATGTGATGGTTCATTCTACCTACATTATTTATCTTTTCGTAGAAATAGAGAGTTATGCTAGGTGCTCGATTGGTACTACCATTAGTAAATCTGAATCTTCACTACTCACTATCTTGGATAAAGTATCGACATAGTTGTTTTCAATGGGTTGAATCTTGACCAACTCAAATTTTTCAAATGATGTGAGTATATCCATCACCAAGTTCAAGTATGCGGCCATGTCCTTGTCCCTTGCCATGAAATGACCATTAACTTAGCAAACTAATAGCTGGGAATCACTGTGGATGATTAAACGTTTTACTTGCATTTCTTTACCCAACCCGAGGCTAGCAAGTATTACCTTATCTTCAACCGCATTTTTTTGGCCTTAAACATAATCCTCCTTGTACAGTTCAGCGAACCTGTTTTCCTAACTAAACCATGCATGAACAAATTCTATGTGAGATGTTCAGCAAGTTCCATTATTACTTCCATTTCAGGGGTTGTTGGTAAATTTAGCGATGAAGTCTGTGAGAGCCTAGCCCTTGATAGAAGTTCTTGCCCTGAAAAAGGCAACAAGTATAGACATGATGCTAATCGATAATACTCCAAGTTTGGACATGGGAGAAGCTTAATACCACGAGACAAATATGTTCAGGCTCTAGCAATATATTTCAAGAACGATCCTATAATAATAATGAATCGTCAACAACTTGACTAAAGCTAGATAATATTAACTCAAGCAAGTGTATAAAAATAAGCAAAATGAGAAGACAAAGAATAGCCACAAGTAATTTTGGTTGCATTCACCCCAAATGATATGATGGGATATTTATAGTGTTATATATGAAATGGAGTCCAATGGACGAATTGTATCGGGCTCTAGAGCACTTGATATGGTGAAAAATTGGTCAACACATGTATTGTGCGGGCTTGGAAATATGGTCTCAACTTTCTCGATGCTACAATTAGGGCTAGGGCTAAATTTTCCATATCAGGGTAATGAGTTTCGAGTGCTAAGAATGTCTTTCTTATGTAATACATAGGCAGCTAGGTGGCATCTTTTCTCTTACAAGGACCGCACTAATAACCTCATTGAAGAAAGCCAAGTACAGTTGTAAAGTTTCCGCAGCTTTGGATTTTAAGAGAAAGAGGCCTGCTCTAGGAGCATTTTAGGCACTGGAAAGCTTGTTCATACTCCTCCGTCCATTGGAATTTCTTATCCCTTCTTTGAATTTCAAAGACATGTAGGCATTTGCCGATAGCCTTGGAAATGAAACGACTTAGGGCCACCATGCGCCGCGTTAAGCTATACATAAATTCAAGATCTTCACATGAGCTTCAACTTTGACCTTTGTAGAACTTCATCGCTTCAACAGGGAGACTTCAAAACTTCATCATTAACACAAAATCGCTTCGATAATTACAACTTCAGCGCTTCGGATTACATATTCCAATAATCCACTTGGCTTCATCGCAAGGGCTTCAATGGTCGGTCATATGGAGCCTTTGTGGCGAGGGCTACATTAGATGCCTGCTTAAAGGGGTTTAATCTCATCCTGTACCTCTTTAGAATTTCGAAAGTTTCGTTCAAGTTTCATTGGGGTTTGGACTATTCTTAGGTCTTGAACCTTTCTCCTGACCCTCACCTCTGTGGAGAGCCCTTTGTCCTTCAGTTTGTTGCATGATGGTTCTAGAGGTAACATCTTCATAGGCCAATGTGGGCTTTGTATTCAATGTGGCGATGGCTAGTGTTTGCCCAAAATCGGAGCAATTTTATTACCAACTTGGTTCCACTAGTGGTCTATTAGGTTAGAGTTAGGTCCTCTCCCATGTTGCTTTTGTGGGAGTAAAAGTCCTCTGTGAACTTCATACACCAAAACTCCTCAAGTAGCATAGAAAAGGTAAACTTTCCCACATCTTCCAATCTCTACTAATTGAATAACCCAACAAAGAAAACAAGAAAAATCAGGATTCTAAACTTACAATCTTCCCTCTCAAAATTTTTTTATGTCACGCACTCAAAAGTGAGAGAATAACACCGATTGTTGGAAATATTCGCTACAAATTTGACCTAAAATTTACTCCAAAACAACGACTTGCAAATCAATAGAAACTTCTGCTAATTTCCTTACCAATTGATTTACTTTATCTTTTGGTATTTCTTCAATTATCGGGTTTCCACCTTATTTTCTTCTCATACTTCAATTCATTCCATTATTTTATTTTGGCATATTTCGAGGAAACTTTCGCAACATTAAACACGATTTTTGACCATTCAAATCTGTGGTCTAAAACCAGTCGTTAAGTCTATCTATGCGTGTTTGTGTGTGTGTAGACACAATTGACTGGACTTGACTTAAAGAAACTTCATGGAAACAACTAAGCATGACTCGGCCCGAGTCTAACAATCATAGCTAGGCTCAAATTTCCACTTATCCGAAGCTTCTTGTTTTATTTAAAAGAAAAGGATCATATATTGCCCAAAAAATGATTTCCCTCTTTTTCAGCAGCTTTCCTTTGGAACCCACAATTCCAACAGCCACAGATGAAAATGTCTTACTATTCTTTCTATGACATCTTTCAGATATAATTCCAAGTCTTTTATTGATGTAGCTTTGTATAATCGAAGAATAATTAAGATACTAGAATATGTATTTATCAATTTTGACCATTTGTTATCTCAATTTTATTTAATTAACTTTCTCAGCACAAGATAGTTCATAAGATAAATATAACAGAAATAAGGATTTACGTAAAACACGAAGATATAGGCCAACAAATGTGATGACGTTGTAGACTAAATCATGGGAACACGCAACTTAAATGGTTAGAAAAACATGACACGGCTAAAAAAATGTAGAGTCTTTAGATTTTTGTGTAAATATAATCAACTCTAAATGTATGGAGAAATCATTCATCCTGATTATCACATATAATTTTTTCGGTTGCACTACATGTATATATTAGTTTTACATAATAATTTACATTACATATGATGTGATGAGGTATGATTGGGTCAGAAATTTATTTTTTTTTTTATCTATTTATATTTTTATATGGAATCTATATCGTAGTGTGTATTCTAAAAAATTTGGTCAGAAAGAATTTATATTGATATTCACCTAACATGTGTGTTAGGTCATAATTGAAATTGGCTATTCCCATATTCAAAATCACAAGTTATTGAATTGCAATTAAAGTCAAAATAGATGGAGATTGGTAGTATAGATCAAAAAAGAGTTAAAAATATCAAACATGGATCAAGGAGAACAAATCAGCTCAAAATCTTTCGCTTTATGCAAGACTAGCGCTCAAGTGGAAGATGAGCCACTCAACATAGTCATTGAAAATGTCATATTCACGATTTTAAAGATGTTTTCAATCCTATTCAACCTCATAAACTTCTTATTACAAATACCCAAGCATAAGTCTGTCCAATGTGTGGTTGAACAATTATTTCATACAAGAAATCATTCTTTGAATATAAAAAATATATTCCAAAAGAGTTCTTGATTAAATCCCAAGATCAAAACCAAAATTATTCCCAAATATATTGAGCCTTAATTCAAGTCAAGAGAATATCCTTCAAAGATCAATTACATATTTATAATTTATTGCTTTAACCAAAGATCAAAACACATAAAATATAAGGACAAATACCAAAAACTCTTCACCCATAAGTGTTCAGAGTTCAGAATTAGGATAAGAGTCGCTTGGATTTCCAGAGCTCCAAAACAAGTTTGTTCATGGAGGGAAAAAGTAGTCCGAAGTTGCTGAAAAATGAGGGTTGCACAATCAAAGAGTTCTGCGGTGATTTACAAATTGGGTGGTCAAAGTTAGTTAAAGTTTAACAGTTTCTAGACCAATTATAAGTTAGCGTTTCTATCATGCCTTTTCTACAACGTGAAATTGCTGCAAGTATACAGTGTCAAGTTTTATAATATAAAATTGAAGTCAACCCCAAGAGGATGGATATTTGATTCCTATTAATTACGATAATTATTTTAGCTTTTACTTTATCGAGAAAATCGAATTTAGAATTTATGTTTTTACAATAATCTATCGTGCATATGATGATAGTTCAAGCAAATTATAAGAGATTTATCAACGTGAGACAGCCTAAAGAATGATTTCACCACCCTGTCAACAATGTTTTTCAACTTCTATAGTTACTTCTAACAATTTTTCCTTATTTTATAGGCAAGAACATTGGATTAATTATGTTCCCACTGTCAAGTGTCGAATAGAACCTATCTCTATATTTTAATTCTAATATCTCTATTTCAAATCAAACATATAGAAATTATTAAATACGTAGTTCTTAAGTGGAATAAGCCTTGAAATTTTTTTAGAAACCTACAAAATCTAGGTCGTGTTATTCTTAGATCACGTCTAAATTTTCCTCTCTCAAGTGCCAAAATTTAGAACATCAAATCACTACACCAAAAATGGTCTATTGCAACACATAAAATGCAACATTCGGTAGTTAAGTGTTGCTAAAAGGGTCTATTGCAACATTTGAATAAGTAAATGTTGCAATTAGTCAATGTAATTGAGTTTTGGCAACATTTTCAAAATAAATGTTGTCAATAATACTTTTCACAACGTTTTTTGAAAGTTGCGAAAAGTTTAATTTTTTCCTACATTTAAAAAGCATTGCAAAATATCTACCTTTTGCAAAGTTTAAAAAACGCTGCAAATGTTGCAAAAATGTATACTTTTCGCAACGTTTTTTAAACATTGCAAAATGTAGACTTTTTGCAACAATTTTTAAACAATACAAAAGAAACCTTTCGCAACGTTTTTTAATTGTTGCAACGGTAGACTTTTCGTAATGTTTTCTAAACATTGCCAAAAACTAGTCCTTTTTTTTTTTATTTTTTTGAAGGACATCCAAACATGTAATAATGAGTCCGTCAATAAATTGGCCTCGACAAATGAGAACATGAAGAAATAAAAAATGGAGGTTGAAGAGCTAAGGGCTCGACGAGTTATAAAAGCAACTAAGTTGGATCTGCTTTAGCAGAGATCGAAGATGTGAAGATGAGGTTCATGAATCCAGTGTAAATTGGCTTCTTTGACCAAGAAGGTTGAAACTTCAAACAATCATTAGAAGCTTTGGAGAAGGCCAAATTAGAACTCCTAAGACCCAGATGAAGCACTATGTGCAAGAGGCAGATAAAGCCAAGGCTAATGCTCAACTGGCAAGTTGAGAAGGTAGTGAAGAATTATGTTGCCAACTTCCATTGACAAAAGAGTATCTGCGCTACAGAGCCTATTGGAGGAGGTTTGCCTACGTTGAAGTTATAGACACGGTAGAGAAGCTTTACCGAGGACTTTATACTGTTCAATTAAAAGAATAGTTCTTGAATGAGGTGCCTTAGACCCTAGTTGAAGACATGGTTGAAGTTGATGCAGAACTAGACCAAGAGGATGCTCTTGAAGACGAAATTTCAGACTAAGAGGCTCCAAATGTCGAAGCGCCTACTACTGAGGCGTCCGATCCCTAGCTATCTCCAGCATCGTGTATATTCTAGTTTTTCATAATTTTGATTTGGCCCTCTTGTAAATATTCCATTAAGTAATAAAATGAATGTTTTTCTACCTTGATGTCTTGTGGCCTAAATAAAGTATGACTTAACTAATTCGATTGTCCAATTCATTTTGCAATGAACTGCAACACTTAAAACATTTTGAGCTTAACTAATCTTGAAAACTTCACTAATTCTTTTGCGGCATTTTATACTTCTTTAATAACATTCAATTTCACTTAAAATGTTTCAAACTTGGCTAATTTTGAGAACCCATAATGTAAAGGCTTCTTCCATGACATTCAACTTCATCAAAGCAAGGCGTGTAACATGGGCCTCGGAGAACAAACGAGGTGATCCCTTTTGAGACCTGATCCTCTTCTTCGAGGCGCTCATGCTTTCATATATAGTGGAAGGTTCATAAATGTAAGGGCATCTTTACTTGACGTTCAGTTTCGTTAAAAAAAGGTATGTGATATATGCCTCTTCAAGGCGTTCATGCTTTCATACATGATGGATGATTCATCCATGTAAGGGCATCCTTCCTTGATGTTCAGTTTCATCCAAGGGAGGCATGTGATGTGTCTTCGAAGAAAAAATGAGGCAATTTCTTTTGAGATCTATCCTCATCTTCGAGACACCCACGTTTCCATGCATGGTGGATGGTTCATCCATATAAGGGTTTCTTCATTGACGTTTAGTCTCATTAAAAGGAGGCATGTGATGTGCGCCTCAGAGAACAAGTAAGGTGAATCCTTTTAAGACCTGATCCTCCTCTTCGAGGCACCCACACTTTCGCATATGGTGGATGGTTCATCATGAAAGGGCTTCTCCCTTGACGTTTAGTTTCGTTAAACCAAGGCATGTCATATAACATTGAAGAACAAATGAGGTGATCCCTTGAAGATTCGATCCTCTTCTTCAAAGCGCCCAACCTTCCATACAGATGGTTCATCCATCTAAGGGTTTTTTCTTGACGTTCTATTTCCTCAATGGGAGGCATGTAACATACACTTCAGAGAACTAGTGAGATGATCTTTTTTAAGATTCGATTTTCTTCTTTAAGGCGCCCACATTTTTATAAAAGAGTTTCTTCTTTCAAATCCTCTTAATTAAACGTAGTTTTATTGATTTTTGAGAATTTGTATAGGGGCTGGGTAAGATCTTTCAGCTTTTAAATACAATCATTGATAGTATATTTTAAGTTGTTCAGCGTTCAATAGACAAGGCTGTACCTTTCCATCCAGGTCTTCTATTCACTAAGTAACAGGTCGTAGTTCATCCTTGATGCGATATAGGTCTTCCCAATTTGGTCCCAAGGTGCCTACCTAGGGTTCTTTTGAAGACAAGAACACTCTCTGAAGCACTAAATCATTAACCCGAAGGGACCTTTTCTTGACTTTCACGTTATAGTTACGAGTCATCTTCCATTGGTATGCAGCCAATTTTACTTGGGATTCATCCCTTCTTTCATCAAGGAAATCGAGCTCACATCCCCTCATTTCATCATTGCTTTTTTTTACTAAATTGTAATTGACAAAGAGAATGAATTGTAATCAACTAGGAGAAGGTAGTCCAACCTTTACTGAGCTCATTGCCCCACTTTAAGAAACGGGTTTCTCCAGTGGAGGTCTAGCTGGTAGTTTGAATTTTCCATAGCACTTAAGGTAGTTCATCCATCAATGCTTCTTTAAACACGTCGAGTTTTCCTTTTAAAAGTATATTTGGTGGTCTTGTTTACAACCTCGACTTGCCCGTTAGCTTGGGATGATGTGGTGCTGAGAAATGCTAATTGATCTCCAATTCCTTACATAGATCTCTGATCTTTTGTTGTCAAATTGTCTCCCATTGTCCGAGACTGTTGAGTGGAGAGTTTCAAATCTACATATAATATTTTTTCACGAGAACTTGGAAGTGTTTACTTCTGTGATTTTGGTTAGGGATTCAGCTTCAACCCACTTGGTAAAATAATCTATGGCAACAATGGCAAAACTTGCATTACCTCTACCCTTGGGTAAGGGGCTATGAGGTCTATTCTCCACTTGGCAAACAGCCAAGGGATGTATATCGCCGTTAGTTTTTGAGATAGTTGTCTTTGGATAAGGGAGAAACATTGGCATTTGGTGTACCTTCGTACAAATTGAATTGCAACCTTTTTCAAAGTAGGCTAATAATACCCCTGACTTAGTACCTTTCATGCCAACACAAGCTCTCCCGCATGGTTGCCACAGACCCCTTTATGAATTTTACGAAGCATGTAGGTTGCTTCCTTCCCTTTGACACATCGACGAAGGGGAAAATGAAACTTCTCTTAGAGGGCTTGTCATCTAAAAACACTAAATGAACAGACCTTCTCCTAAGCTTCTATGCTTCTTCTTTTTTATTAGGAAGAACAGGATCCTTGAGGTATGCTACAATGGGCTGCATCAATGTGATGGTTCATTCTACCTACATTATTTATCTTTTCGTGGAAATAGAGAGTTATGCTAGGTGCTCGATTGGTACTACCATTAGTAAATCTGAATCTTCACTACTTACTAACTTGGATAAAGTATCGACATAGTTGTTTTCAATGGGTGGAATCTTGACCAACTCAAATTTTTCAAATGATGTGAGTATATCCATCACCAAGTTCAAGTATGCGGCCATGTCCTTGTCCCTTGCCATGAAATGACCATTAACTTAGCAAACTAATAGCTGGGAATCACTGTGGATGATTAAACGTTTTACTTGCATTTCTTTACCCAACCCGAGGCTAGCAAGTATTACCTTATCTTCAACCGCATTTTTTTGGCCTTAAACATAATCCTCCTTGTACAGTTCAGCGAACCTGTTTTCCTAACTAAACCATGCATGAACAAATTCTATGTGAGATGTTCAACAAGTTCCATTATTACTTCCATTTCAGGGGTTGTTGGTAAATTTAGCGATGAAGTCTGTGAGAGCCTAGCCCTTGATAGAAGTTCTTGCCCTGAAAAAGATGTTAAATCTGCTAAGTTCAACTGCCTACTTTAGCAATCTTCCTGATGTATCGGGCTCTAGAGCACTTGATATGGTGAAAAATTGGTCAACACATGTATTGTGCGGGCTTGGAAATATGGTCTCAACTTTCTCGATGCTACAATTAGGGCTAGGGCTAAATTTTCCATATCAGGGTAATGAGTTTCGAGTGCTAAGAATGTCTTTCTTATGTAATACATAGGCAGCTAGGTGGCATCTTTTCTCTTACAAGGACCGCACTAATAACCTCATTGAAGAAAGCCAAGTACAGTTGTAAAGTTTCCGCAGCTTTGGATTTTAAGAGAAAGAGGCCTGCTCTAGGAGCATTTTAGGCACTGGAAAGCTTGTTCATACTCCTCCGTCCATTGGAATTTCTTATCCCTTCTTTGAATTTCAAAGACATGTAGGCATTTGCCGATAGCCTTGGAAATGAAACGACTTAGGGCCACCATGCGCCGCGTTAAGCTTTGTACCTCATTCCATTTTTGGGAGGACCTCATTTCAATCAAAGCTCGAATTTTCTCAAGATTACCATTTACGCCCCTTTGGTTAACCATATATCTCAGGAACTTGCTAGAGGCTACATTAGATGCCTGCTTAAAGGGGTTTAATCTCATCCTGTACCTCTTTAGAATTTCGAAAGTTTCGTTCAAGTTTCATTGGGGTTTGGACTATTCTTAGGTCTTGAACCTTTCTCCTGACCCTCACCTCTGTGGAGAGCCCTTTGTCCTTCAGTTTGTTGCATGATGGTTCTAGAGGTAACATCTTCATAGGCCAATGTGGGCTTTGTATTCAATGTGGCGATGGCTAGTGTTTGCCCAAAATCGGAGCAATCTTATTACCGACTTGGTTCCTCTGGTGGTCTATTAGGTTAGAGTTAGGTCCTCTCCCATGTTGCTTTTGTGGGAGTAAAAGTCCTCTGTTAACTCTATTTTTGTGATCAATCAATTCTTCATTGATGATTTTGCAGCTCGTCATTTCTAGCTATGCATCATAGGTGGTAGGGTCCTGATTTTGCATGTCCTTTGAAAAAAGGGTATTCCTATTTAACCCTCATCGTAGCGCAGCCAATGTCTCCCAATTAGTGACTAGAACGCATTATGTCATTTTGTCAGTAAAACATGCTAAAAAGCTCTTCAACAATTCTCCGGGCTACTGTCTCATGTCCTGGAGACGTTGAATAGGGGCCTCTCCTTTGCTCATGACAAATCGCTTTATGAATGTACTTTTAAACTTCAGCCAACTCCTAATGCTCCCATGAGGTAACCTATTGTACCAAATTTCTGCTGTTCCACTTAAAGTCAGGTGGAAAGCCCTGCATTTCATGATGGAATGCACTTCTCAAGCTCATATGTGTTTTGTAGCTATTCAAATGTTTGGTCGGGTCACCTCTCCCATCATACATTGGAATCTTTGATAGTACCTAATGGCTCGCATAGAAGTATTCCTTAGCTCTTATGAGAATGGAAAATTTTCATCGTGATCAGGATTGCTAGGGTTCACTTAAGTCATCATCGTCATTAACCTAATATCTAGGTAGGAAATGAGACAGGCCGACTTGGTCTACTACCATCTCCTCCCTCCTATGATGCCCATTTCTAGGCAGGACAATGTGGGGACATATTATTGCCTTTCTTCTAGTTGCATAGTCACAGAAAGTAATCTATGGCCTATTTCTAGGCATGGGACGTTGTCGAGGTGGACTGCGCCTTGTTTCAGCAGGGCTGATTCTATTAAACACATTGACAGACCTTTGACCCCTATGTTGTGGCTCATATTTAGGAGGAAAATTGTCATCCACGTTAGCTGGGACCTCGATGGGTCAGCCAGAAGCGTAACTAGAAGAAATATCAACTCTCACTTCTCTTTCAAGAGAGCTAGCTTCTTTAGCCCGTTGGAAGGATAGAGCCCTTTGGCTTTATACTTTATCTTCGCGTAGATAATGGGCAATGTTTCTCATAATTGTTGCCACGATGGAAATCTCCCTAGTGAGTTGGGCAGCCATTCTCATCCCGTCTCATCTATGATGGTGGTGTGGTTGGGGGCTATTGTTTGTGGGACTTCATCAGTATTTTTCCTTACCCTCTTGGGAGGAACATCACGGTCCAAACTCATCTTTCCTTAAACTATCAAGTTCCTTCGAACTTTTCGAACTTCCACTTGTTCTTTTTCATGAACAATTCCCTTTTAATGAGGATGCCTAGATATTTTTAAACAAACATTTCCCACAAGGTTTCTCGCATTTATAGTATCGTTTCTCACAGAAGACACTAATTTGTTGACCTTGTTTTCAGTTAGAGTAAGCAAATTTCAACAAGTATAGACATGATGCTAATCGATAATACTCCAAGTTTGGACATGGGAGAAGCTTAATACCACGAGACAAATATGTTCAGGCTCTAGCAATTTATTTCAAGAACGATCCTATAATAATAACGAATCGTCAACAACTTGACTAAAGCTAGATAATATTAACTCAAGCAAGTGTATAAAAATAAGCAAAATGAGAAGACAAAGAATAGCCTCAAGTAATTTTGGTTGCATTCACCCCAAATGATATGATGGGATATTTATAGTGTTATATATGAAATGGAGTCCAATGGACGAATATAGACCAATTATAAGTTAGCGTTTCTATCATGCCTTTTCTACAACGTGAAATTGCTGCAAGTATACGATGTCAAGTTTTATAATATAAAATTGAAGTCAACCCCAAGAGGATGGATATTTGATTCCTATTAATTACGATAATTATTTTAGCTTTTACTTTATCGAGAAAATCGAATTTAGAATTTATGTTTTTACAATAATCTATCGTGCATATGATGATAGTTCAAGCAAATTATAAGAGATTTATCAACGTGAGACAGCCTAAAGAATGATTTCACCACCCTGTCAACAATGTTTTTCAACTTCTATAGTTACTTCTAACAATTTTTCCTTATTTTATAGGCAAGAACATTGGATTGTACATAAATTCAAGATCTTCACGTGAGCTTCAACTTTGACCTTTGTAGAACTTCATCGCTTCAACAGGGAGACTTCAAAACTTCATCATTAACACAAAATCGCTTCGATAATTACAACTTCAGAGCTTCGGATTACATATTCCAATAATCCACTTGGCTTCATCGCAAGGGCTTCAATGGTCGGTCATATGGAGCCTTTGTGGCGAGGTGTAACAATAAGTTAAGGTATGTTTATTTATATCATGTGTGAACTTCAAGATTAAGCGAAACGTATTTTGAGTCAGTTTTGTTGTCACGGTAAAATTTTTGACAAATGATGTTAACCAAAATTACTGTCAAAATCTTCATTTGAAGAAAAAGAAAAAGATAGAAAAAATATAAAAATATGAAGAAAAAAATTGAATTTTGGCAACATTTTTAAAATAAATGTTGCCAATGATACATTCCGCAATGTTTTTGGAAAGTTGCGAAAAGTTATATTTTTTGCAATGTTTAAAAAACATTGTGAAAAATCTATCTTTTGCAACGTTTTACAAACGTTGCAAAAGGTAGACTTTTCGCAACATTTTTTAAACGTTGCAAAAGATAAACATTTCACAACTAACTTCATACACCAAAACTCCTCAAGTAGCATAGAAAAGGTAAACTTTCCGACATCTTCCAATCTCTACTAATTGAATAACCCAACAAAGAAAACAAGAAAAATCAGGATTCTAAACTTACAATCTTCCCTCTCATTGCAACGTTTTACAAACGTTGCAAAAGGTAGACTTTTCGCAACATTTTTTAAACGTTGCAAAAGATAAACATTTCACAACATTTTTTAAACGTTTGCAAAAGACGTCTTTCGCAATGTTAAAAAACATTGCAAAAAATAAAACTTTTCACAACTTTCCAAAAACGTTGCAAAAGATACCTTTCATAACATTTTCTAAACATTGCAAAAAGATAACCTACTAGGTCAGCAGTCCTTTAATGGGCTTTTTTTTGGATTGTTGGGCCTTTCAATTTAGAAACCCAAGAGAAAAATGTTGCAGGCCTTAACTCCCAACTCAACTTCACCTCGCCATTCTCCACGCCTCAGTCTCGCACCTCTGCCTCTCGCCGACTTCAACTACCACAACTAGAGGTGGGCAAAACCCAACCTAACTGATGTAGATCGAATCTACAAGCACACAATACTAATAACTCAAGCAGATTGAACGCAAGAAATAAACGTGTTTCTTATTTCATGGACAACCAAAAACAATAGGAGACATTTTTAGAGTATTAACTACTAAAAGAACAGATAACCTACTAAGCTAACAGTCCTTTAATGGGCTAGGTTACAAAGCGAGAATAATAAATATAGAAAATAATAAACTATGAAACTTTAAATGCCGTTTTGGCCTAATAAACGAATTCAAACTGTCAAAATCTATGCATTCATCCAGAATCGTCGCGAGCTTTTCGGAATGGGGTTATAGGTCCAAAACGGACACCGTATGCGAAAGTTACGCCAATTTATACAAACGCCGACCATCCAAGCATTTCATATACGCAAGTGTCTGTTCCTCCACACGAACCTCATCACCAACCCACCAAAACTGACTGAACTGAGCCAACCCGACATTTAGGTTGATTTTTGCTTATTTTTTAAGTGTGCTCGCCTAAGCCTAGATCCATTAGTTTCCCTATTTTTTTATTTTTTTTTTTGGTTTAGCCCATTCATTTTTATGAGCAGTCCGTGCCATCAAAATGTGAGCAGCTCGTGTCCAAATAAAATTAACCAAACTCCATTTTTTGGCCCAAACAAAATTGTAATTTGAATACCCATTTATAATCCAAAACTCTCAAGCTCAGGCCCAAGCCCAAAGAGCCCACTAGCCCAGTAACCTGTTAGCTCAATCAAACCCCATGACCCGTTTACAACCAGCCCGTTGACCCATTCAATTGAATCAATTGGCAATTGCGATTAAATCAATTTCAACCAGTAGAAAAATTATCTTAGCTCTCTAGTCTCCACCCTTGTTCGTCTCCAACTCAAGTCACTTAACCATAGATCAAACTTGCTCAGTAGACCATAGTCCGTAAGAGGTGTTGCTTCTTCCTGGTGGTAGCTCCACCGTCCACGTCTCCACCACTCCAACCTCAAGTTAACCTTCGACTTTGAAGACCGAGGCAAAACCGACCGCCGGCGCCCGACACTAGACCAATTATAAGTTAGCGTTTCTATCATGCCTTTTCTACAACGTGAAATTGCTGCAAGTATACAGTGTCAAGTTTTATAATATAAAATTGAAGTCAACCCCAAGAGGATGGATATTTGATTCCTATTAATTACGATAATTATTTTAGCTTTTACTTTATCGAGAAAATCGAATTTAGAATTTATGTTTTTACAATAATCTATCGTGTATATGATGATAGTTCAAGCAAATTATAAGAGATTTATCAACGTGAGACAGCCTAAAGAATGATTTCACCACCCTGTCAACAATGACAGAAGAATAAGGTAAAGCCCTAATTTCCAATTTTCCACCAACCCTGATTTTGAAGCCTTTTTTCCTTTTTTGTTTTTAGATTTGTGTAAATTGTAATAATATTTGGCTTTTAAATTGTTGTTTTTAACGTATAAAATTAGCACCTCGAAGCGGCACTTCCTACAATTGCTCTTCAATTGTTTATTCTATCTGCATCAGACAGTGAGTGAGAATCGCACAAACACTTCGAGTTCCAGTTCATTGTTGCCTCAACCTCTGGCCGTCTCATGTCGATGATTGTGAGTTGCTTACTTTGTTACTGCCTTACTGGATTTTGGAAATAGTATAATTACCCTGTGAAATTGTGAATTGCATGGTGAATTGATTAAAAATTTGTTTACTCATTACACTGGACGAGATGCTGAATGTTTGTGGAATGTAAGACAGGAATAATGTGCAATGTCTCTAGTATATAGTACAATTTGTTGATCCCTGTGACAGTATGATACTCTTAAGTACTAAATAGAGAGTTTTAAGATGTACGTTCTTAGAGAAACATAATCTTGAAGATTTTAGGAAAGTGTGAATAGAGTCTCATACCAGTTAGACATGAGATAAGTAATTAGTATATAATATACTTCAGTGCCTGACTTTAGACATCCCCAACAACCTCACAGAAATTGAATTTTGGCAACATTTTTAAAATAAATGTTGCCAATGATACATTCCGCAATGTTTTTGGAAAGTTGCGAAAAGTTATATTTTTTGCAATGTTTAAAAAACATTGTGAAAAATCTACCTTTTGCAACGTTTTACAAACGTTGCAAAAGGTAGACTTTTCGCAACATTTTTTAAACGTTGCAAAAGATAAACATTTCACAACATTTTTTAAACGTTTGCAAAAGACGTCTTTCGCAATGTTAAAAAACATTGCAAAAAATAAAACTTTTCACAAAGAATTCTTCTTCATTGTGATTTGTCAACAGGCTTAATTGTCAAGTGTCAATAGGCTTAATTCCACAGACACGTAAAAAAAGCAAAAGCTTCAATACACCCTAATAAGTAAATGTCCCCATCTCTCTAGTTATTGCCTTGCCGGCAAAATATTGAATTGAAAAAAACGTTGCAAAAGATACCTTTCATAACATTTTCTAAACGTTGCAAAAAGATAACACACTAGGTCAGCAGTCCTTTAATGGGCTTTTTTTTTGGATTGTTGGGCCTTTCAATTTAGAAGCCCAAGAGAAAAATGTTGCAGGCCTTAACTCCCAACTCAACATCACCTCGCCATTCTCCACGCCTCAGTCTCGCACCTCTGCCTCTCGCCGACTTCAACTACCACAACTAGAGGTGGGCAAAACCCAAAAATTATATTTTGATTGTCGTTAGAACAATATCATTGATTGATTGATTTGGCAAGATATACATGCAAAGGCATACTTCTTCTTTGCCAAATGAGAATTGCTTTTATACCTAAGATATATTGCTTCAATTTTCTTCTTTCTACTATTTCACCTTTGTCCTGTTAATATCTGTTAGTTGGAACTTAATGCTACAAGTCTATTTTTTGAATATTGCGATGTTCAGTGTTGGATAGTAGCTTTGCGTATAATGGACAAAGAGTGGCTACAATTATCAAGGTTATCATCTGAAAATAGATCTTATGAACCTAGTTACCAAATGAAAATAATTTCAATGTATAATAATCATAAAGACTCACTCGTAGATTTTCAAGACCATATAGTGATGGAGCACAGAATTTTGTTGAACGAGCTCGTAAAAAATGCAATTCAGAAATGATAGTATATCCTTGTGTTAAGTGTGGGAATCTAATGCATCATCATTATGATAGTCTATGAACATTTAGTTATTAAAGGTATGGATCCTACATTTACTGCGTGGGTATTTCATGGAGAGAAACTTGGTGCATCAAATCAGAATGTTGTAGAAATGCCTGAGTCGAGTAGGATGTTTAAGGATTTCTATGCACAACATGATGTAGATCCTGAAAACGTCCCGATTGAAGAGATGAAGTGATTGAAAGTTTAGTTAATGATTCTGAAACTCCTTTATATCCTGGTTGCAGGGCATTTACAAAGATGTTAGCTTTAGTTGCAATGTTTAATCATAAAGCTTCACATGGGTTATCAGATAATGGTTTTCATGAACTTATAAATCTTGTTTGAGACATGTTGCCAGAGAATAATACACTTCCAAACTCATTTTATGAGATGAATTGAACGCAAGAAATAAACGTGTTTCTTATTTCATGGACAACCAAAAACAATAGGAGACATTTTTAGAGTATTAAATACTAAAAGAACAGATAACCTACTAAGCTAACAGTCCTTTAATGGGCTGGGTTACAAAGCGAGAATAATAAATATAGAAAATAATAAACTATGAAACTTTAAATGCCGTTTTGGCCTAATAAATGAATTCAAACTGTCAAAATCTATGCATTCATCCAGAATCGTCGCGAGCTTTTCGGAATGGGGTTATAGGTCCAAAACGGACACCGTATGCGAAAGTTACGCCAATTTATACAAACGCCGACCATCCAAGCATTTCATATACGCAAGTGTCTGTTCCTCCACACGAACCTCATCACCAACCCACCAAAACTGACTGAACTGAGCCAACCCGACATTTAGGTTGATTTTTGCTTATTTTTTAAGTGTGCTCGCCTAAGCCCAGATCCATTAGTTTCCCTTTCCTTTTTTTTTT
The DNA here is from genome assembly GCF_002742605.1 of Olea europaea var. sylvestris. NCBI lineage: Eukaryota > Viridiplantae > Streptophyta > Magnoliopsida > Lamiales > Oleaceae > Olea > Olea europaea. The sequence goes on from NW_019265580.1 coordinate 325,453, forward strand.
GGTTTAGCCCATTCATTTTTATGAGCAGTCTGTGCCATCAAAATGTGAGCAGCTCGTGTCCAAATAAAATTAACCCAACTCCATTTTTTGGCCCAAACAAAATTGTAATTTGAATACCCATTTATAATCCAAAACTCTCAAGCTCAAGCCCAAGCCCAGAGAGCCCACTAGCCCAGTAACCCGTTAGCTCAATCAAACCCCATGACCCGTTTACAACCAACCCGTTGACCCATTCAATTGAATCAATTGGCAATTGCGATTAAATCAATTTCAACCAGTAGAAAAATTATCTTAGCTCTCCAGTCTCCACCCTTGTCCGTCTCCAACTCAAGTCACTTAACCATAGATCAAACTTGCTCAGTAGACCATAGTCCGTAAGAGGTGTTGCTTCTTCCTGGTGGAAACGGGCAAAAAAATTTAGAAAAATATCCCAACCAAAGTCTTGCATTATTTTCCTATAATACCAAGATTGAAGAGGATGTTTGGAATATATGAGATGTCAACACAACTTTGATGGCACTCGAATAATAAAAGTCCAGACGGTAAGATTAGGCATCCAGTTGATTCATTGAGTTGGGAAATGATTAATCGAAGGTGGCCAGATTTTGAGCAGAAGAATAAGGTAAAGCCCTAATTTCCAATTTTCCACCAACCCTGATTTTGAAGCCTTTTTTCCTTTTTTGTTTTTAGATTTGTGTAAATTGTAATAATATTTGGCTTTTAAATTGTTGTTTTTAACGTATGAAATTAGCACCTCGAAGGGGCACTTCCTACAATTGCTCTTCAATTGTTTATTCTACCTACATCAGACAGTGAGTGAGAGTCGCACAAACACTTCGAGTTCCAGTTCATTGTTGCCTCAACCTCTGGCCGTCTCATGTCGACGATTGTGAGTTGCTTACTTTGTTACTGCCTTACTGGATTTTGGAAATAGTATAATTACCCTGTGAAATTGTGAATTGCATGGTGAATTGATTAAAAATTTGTTTACTCATTACACTGGACGAGATGCTGAATATTTGTGGAATGTAAGACAGGAATAATGTGCAATGTCTCTAGTATATAGTACAATTTGTTGATCCCTATGACAGTATGATACTCTTAAGTACTAAATAGAGAGTTTTAAGATGTACGTTCTTAGAGAAACATAATCTTGAAGATTTTAGGAAAGTGTGAATAGAGTCTCATACCAGTTAGACATGAGATAAGTAATTAGTATATAATATACTTCAGTGCCTGACTTTAGACATCCCCAACAACCTCACAATGGCACATAACAAAGATATCATTCTTCTCACGGATTCATGAAAAATAAAGGCAAAAGCATGATGTGATGTACAGGAAAACATTAGCCCTGCGTTATTCGGCTAAAAAAGGTTACATCAAGCTTTAAGTGGGAGCCGAAAGGTGAAAGTAAAATACCATTTTATGTACTTCCGTTTGATGACCTTATTTTTCTTAAGGTTACAATATAAATTAAAAGAGTGGACTAAAAGTTCATTCTAAATTTTAATGCGAAATTCTTCTTCATTGTGATTTGTCAACAGGCTTAATTGTCAAGTGTCAATAGGCTTAATTCCATAGACACGTAGAAAAAGCAAAAGCTTCAATACACCCTAATAAGTAAATGTCCCCATCTCTCTAGTTATTGCCTTGCCGGCAAAATATTGAATTGAATGTTGTCGCCTATTTGTCTATGTTATTGTCGGCTTAACGATTGTTGTTATTGCCTTGCTGGCCTAATGAATTATTTTTGTTGCCTTGTCGGCTTAGTAAATTATATTTTGATTGTCGTTAGAACAATATCATTGATTGATTGATTTGGCAAGATATACATGTAAAGGCATACTTCTTCTTTGCCAAATGAGAATTGCTTTTATACCTAAGATATATTGCTTCAATTTTCTTCTTTCTACTATTTCACCTTTGTCCTGTTAATATCTGTTAGTTGGAACTTAATGCTACAAGTCTATTTTTTGAATATTGCGATGTTCAGTGTTGGATAGTAGCTTTGCGTATAATGGACAAAGAGTGGCTACAATTATCAAGGTTATCATCTGAAAATAGATCTTATGAACCTAGTTACCAAATGAAAATAATTTCAATGTATAATAATCATAAAGACTCACTCGTAGATTTTCAAGACCATATAGTGATGGAGCACAGAATTTTGTTGAACGAGCTCGTAAAAAATGCAATTCAGAAATGATAGTATATCCTTGTGTTAAGTGTGGGAATCTAATGCATCATCATTATGATAGTCTATGAACATTTAGTTATTAAAGGTATGGATCCTACATTTACTGCGTGGGTATTTCATGGAGAGAAACTTGGTGCATCAAATCAGAATGTTGTAGAAATGCCTGAGTCGAGTAGGATGTTTAAGGATTTCTATGCACAACATGATGTAGATCCTGAAAACGTCCCGATTGAAGAAATGAAGTGATTGAAAGTTTAGTTAATGATTCTGAAACTCCTTTATATCCTGGTTGCAGGGCATTTACAAAGATGTTAGCTTTAGTTGCAATGTTTAATCATAAAGCTTCACATGGGTTATCAGATAATGGTTTTCATGAACTTATAAATCTTGTTTGAGACATGTTGCCAGAGAATAATACACTTCCAAACTCATTTTATGAGATGAAAAAAAATTGTCAATACATTTGATCTTGGCTATGAAAAGATACATGCTTGCCTAGATGATTGTTGTCTATATAGAAAGGAGCTTGAGCATGCTGAATTATGTCCAAAATGTGGTTGCTTGAGATGGAAAATTAACGAACGGGCAAAAAAATTTAGAAAAATATCCCAACAAAAGTCTTGCATTATTTTCTTATAATACCAAGATTGAAGAGGATGTTTGGAATATATGAGATGTCAACACAACTTTGATGGCACTCGAATAATAAAAGTCCAGACGGTAAGATTAGGCATCCAGTTGATTCATTGAGTTGGGAAATGATTAATCGAAGGTGGCCAGATTTTGCATCCAATCCTCAGAATATTAGATGAGGTCTTGCTACTAATGGATTTAATATTTTCAAAGATCTTAGCTCTAAATACATTCGTTGGCCAGTAATCTTAACTATATATAACTTGCCTCCCTCAATTTGCATGTCAAAGGAAAGTTTGAAGTTGAGTTTATTGATCCCAAGACCGAAACAGCCAGGTAATGACATAGATGTTTGTTTGGCACCACTTGTGGACGACTTAATGTTGTTATGGAATGATGGGGTTGATATGTAAGATGCTTTTACAAAGTCTACATTTAACTCAAAAGCTCTTTTGATGTGGACAATACATGATTTTCCTGCATTTGGAAATATATCTCGGTGGCCCGTTAAAGGAAAAATTGCATGCCCTATTTGTCATGAAAGTACATGTTCACTATGGTTGAAGCACGGTAGGAAGTTTGCGTACATGGGACATAGAAAATTCCTCGCGTTTGATCATTCGTTTCGCATGAAAAGGAGCTGGTTTAATGGACATATTGAACATGGTATTAGGCCACAGATAAAAAACTATGAAGAAGATTTTATTGAAGTTGATAAAATTACAAACGACTAAGGAAAAAGTGGGAAATGGAAGAGGAAGAAGAATACAGCTCAATCTAATGTAACGTGGAAGAAGAGGTGAATATTTTTCAATCTACCATATTGGAAGGTAATTGTTGTGATATTTCCATCATATTTATTCCAATTCTTATAATTGTGTTTAGTTTTTATGACTCAATTGGCGTTTGATTTGCAGACTTTACTTGTACGTCATAATTTGGATGTGATGCATATGGAGAAGAATATTTGTGAAAGAAATTCTTCTTCATTGTGATTTGTCAACAGGCTTAATTGTCAAGTGTCAATAGGCTTAATTCCATAGACACGTAGAAAAAGCAAAAGCTTCAATACACCCTAATAAGTAAATGTCCCCATCTCTCTAGTTATTGCCTTGCCGGCAAAATATTGAATTGAGAAATAAATTATATCTACCAGATGCACCTCACACCTTATCAAAAGCAGAAAAGCAAATTTTTTGCACAAAGCTTGCTAACTTGAGATTACCCGATGGTTATGGATCTAATGCAACAATTATTATCAGTTGTGTTGAAAGGACTCTACCTAAAGGACCAAGGAATTCCATTTTTAAATTAAGTTCATTTTTCAAGGAAATATGTCAAGGAATTGTAGATAGAAATAAGGTTGAACAATTAGAGGACATTTTTGAAACTTTATGCATCTTGGAAAGGTACTTCCCGCCTTCCTTTTTTGATATAATGGTTCATTTAACAATCCATATTGGGAGAGAAGTTCGTCTATGTAGACCAGTACAATATTGTTGGATGTACCCATTTGACAGATATATGAAAGTGTTGAAAGGGTATGTTATGAATCGTACACGGCCTAAAGGGTGCATAGCCAAACGATATATTGATGAAGAAAATGTGAAGTTTTGTAGCAAATACGTAACACAAGTATCTAAAATAAGTTCTAAGCTTGTACGCAATGAAGAATACAAGACTAATTTTCTAGTTGCAAGGCGTACAATTTCTAAATGGAAGGCAATTATACTATCCAATGAGATGTTGAAAGTTGCTGATCGCTACGTGTTACAGAATAGTACAGAAGTTTAATCATACATAGAGTACGTTTATTAAATATCGAGTTCAATAATTTTAAATAGTTAACCATATTTTTTGATATATTGTATTCACCTTAGGATGCATATGGATGAATTAAAGAGTTTTAACAAACGACTGGAAAGAAATGAGACTCTATTGAATAAGAAGCACATTGATGCTTTTGCTGCCTGGTTGGATGATAAGGTTGGAATACACATCATCGAATAAATGTCTCAAAGTTGTGCTATATATTCTTTTATTTCTAACATTTTTAACATAATTGCATATTCAAATTCAGCTATTGACGGACAAAGTTTCGAACAATTTGAAGTGGCTTGCACATGATCCTAGATATCAATCCATGTCATATTCTAGTTTTGTTATAAATGGTCTTCGATTTCACACTAAAGATGCAGAAACATCTCGCCAAAATAGTGGTGTTTTAGTTGAAGCAATGACCATATGTAGATCTAGTGCAAAAGATAATGCACAAATAGTTGGGCAAGTTCTTTATTCTGAAGTTTTGCGTGACGTTATAATGCTTGACTATAATACGTTTTATGTTCCAATATTCAAGTGTGATTGGGTAAATATTGTAAACGGAATAAAAAAGGAAAATGGATTCAGTTTGGTTAACCTTAACGAGGGACACCGACAATTTGAAAATGATCCGTTCATTTTGGCAACATAGGCGAAACAAGTATTTTATTCTAGGGAAGATGAAACATCTATTTAGTATGTGGATTTGCAAGCGCTACAAAGAGACTTTGATGCATCAAATTTGGAAGAAGATACAGTCTATGAGGTAACAATTCCACTAGATATATCACAGCCAATTACAGACAACCATGATGAAGATGACAATTATGCAAGAATAGATGTTGAAGGCGTACTGTGATACGTAAAGTAGTTTGGTAACTCCATTTTCTGTAGACAACATACTTTTTACATAATGATCAATTTTTCTAGAATATTTTGACATTTGATTTATCTATCCATTCATATTGCGATGAAATCGACCGCCGGCGCCCGACAATTCTTCCAAACTCCAGCATAGGCAGCCAACAGAAGAATAAGGTAAAGCCCTAATTTCCAATTTTCCACCAACCCTGATTTTGAAGCCTTTTTTCCTTTTTTGTTTTTAGATTTGTGTAAATTGTAATAATATTTGGCTTTTAAATTGTTGTTTTTAACGTATGAAATTAGCACCTCGAAGGGGCACTTCCTACAATTGCTCTTCAATTGTTTATTCTACCTACATCAGACAGTGAGTGAGAGTCGCACAAACACTTCGAGTTCCAGTTCATTGTTGCCTCAACCTCTGGCCGTCTCATGTCGACGATTGTGAGTTGCTTACTTTGTTACTGCCTTACTGGATTTTGGAAATAGTATAATTACCCTGTGAAATTGTGAATTGCATGGTGAATTGATTAAAAATTTGTTTACTCATTACACTGGACGAGATGCTGAATATTTGTGGAATGTAAGACAGGAATAATGTGCAATGTCTCTAGTATATAGTACAATTTGTTGATCCCTATGACAGTATGATACTCTTAAGTACTAAATAGAGAGTTTTAAGATGTACGTTCTTAGAGAAACATAATCTTGAAGATTTTAGGAAAGTGTGAATAGAGTCTCATACCAGTTAGACATGAGATAAGTAATTAGTATATAATATACTTCAGTGCCTGACTTTAGACATCCCCAACAACCTCACAATGGCACATAACAAAGATATCATTCTTCTCACGGATTCATGAAAAATAAAGGCAAAAGCATGATGTGATGTACAGGAAAACATTAGCCCTGCGTTATTCGGCTAAAAAAGGTTACATCAAGCTTTAAGTGGGAGCCGAAAGGTGAAAGTAAAATACCATTTTATGTACTTCCGTTTGATGACCTTATTTTTCTTAAGGTTACAATATAAATTAAAAGAGTGGACTAAAAGTTCATTCTAAATTTTAATGCGAAATTCTTCTTCATTGTGATTTGTCAACAGGCTTAATTGTCAAGTGTCAATAGGCTTAATTCCATAGACACGTAGAAAAAGCAAAAGCTTCAATACACCCTAATAAGTAAATGTCCCCATCTCTCTAGTTATTGCCTTGCCGGCAAAATATTGAATTGAATGTTGTCGCCTATTTGTCTATGTTATTGTCGGCTTAACGATTGTTGTTATTGCCTTGCTGGCCTAATGAATTATTTTTGTTGCCTTGTCGGCTTAGTAAATTATATTTTGATTGTCGTTAGAACAATATCATTGATTGATTGATTTGGCAAGATATACATGTAAAGGCATACTTCTTCTTTGCCAAATGAGAATTGCTTTTATACCTAAGATATATTGCTTCAATTTTCTTCTTTCTACTATTTCACCTTTGTCCTGTTAATATCTGTTAGTTGGAACTTAATGCTACACGTCTATTTTTTGAATATTGCGATGTTCAGTGTTGGATAGTAGCTTTGCGTATAATGGACAAAGAGTGGCTACAATTATCAAGGTTATCATCTGAAATTAGATCTTATGAACCTAGTTACCAAATGAAAATAATTTCAATGTATAATAATCATAAAGATTCACTCATAGATTTTCAAGACCATATAGCGATGGAGCACAGAATTTTGTTGAACGAGCTCGTAAAAAATGCAATTCAGAAATGATAGTATGTCCTTGTGTTAAGTGTGGGAATCTAATGCATCATCATTATGATAGTCTATGAACATTTAGTTATTAAAGGTATGGATCCTACATATACTACGTGGGTATTTCATGGAGAGAAACTTGGTGCATCAAATCAGAATGTTGTAGAAATGCCTGAGTCGAGTAGGATGTTTAAGGATTTCTATGCACAACATGATGTAGATCCTGAAAACGTCCCTGCATATTCAAATTCAGCTATTGACGGACAAAGTTTCGAACAATTTGAAGTGGCTTGCACATGATCCTAGATATCAATCCATGTCATATTCTAGTTTTGTTATAAATGGTCTTCGATTTCACACTAAAGATGCAGAAACATCTCGCCAAAATAGTGGTGTTTTAGTTGAAGCAATGACCATATGTAGATCTAGTGCAAAAGATAATGCACAAATAGTTAATAATACACTTCCAAACTCATTTTATGAGATGAAAAAAAATTGTCAATACATTTGATCTTGGCTATGAAAAGATACATGCTTGCCTAGATGATTGTTGTCTATATAGAAAGGAGCTTGAGCATGCTGAATTATGTCCAAAATGTGGTTGCTTGAGATGGAAAATTAACGAACGGGCAAAAAAATTTAGAAAAATATCCCAACAAAAGTCTTGCATTATTTTCTTATAATACCAAGACTGAAGAGGATGTTTGGAATATATGAGATGTCAACACAACTTTGATGGCACTCGACTAATAAAAGTCCAGACGGTAAGATTAGGCATCCAGTTGATTCATTGAGTTGGGAAATGATTAATCGAAGGTGGCCAGATTTTGCATCCAATCCTCAGAATATTAGATGAGGTCTTGCTACTAATGGATTTAATATTTTCAAAGATCTTAGCTCTAAATGCATTCGTTGGCCAGTAATCTTAACTATATATAACTTGCCTCCCTCAATTTGCATGTCAAAGGAAAGTTTGAAGTTGAGTTTATTGATCCCAAGACCGAAATAGCCAGGTAATGACATAGATGTTTGTTTGGCACCACTTGTGGACGACTTAATGTTGTTATGGAATGATGGGGTTGATATGTAAGATGCTTTTACAAAGTCTACATTTAACTTAAAAGCTCTTTTGATGTGGACAATACATGATTTTCCTGCATTTGGAAATATATCTCGGTGGCCCGTTAAAGGAAAAATTGCATGCCCTATTTGTCATGAAAGTACATGTTCACTATGGTTGAAGCATGGTAGGAAGTTTGCGTACATGGGACATAGAAAATTCCTCGCATTTGATCATTCGTTTCGCATGAAAAGGAGCTGGTTTAATGGACATATTGAACATGGTATTAGGCCACAGATAAAAAACTATGAAGAAGATTTTATTGAAGTTGATAAAATTACAAACGACTAAGGAAAAAGTGGGAAATGGAAGAGGAAGAAGAATACAGCTCAATCTAATGTAACGTGGAAGAAGAGGTGAATATTTTTCAATCTACCATATTGGAAGGTAATTGTTGTGATATTTCCTTCATATTTATTCCAATACTTATAATTGCGTTTAGTTTTTATGACTCAATTGGCGTTTGATTTGCAGACTTTACTTGTACGTCATAATTTGGATGTGATGCATATGGAGAAGAATATTTGTGAAAGCATTATCAGTACACTTTTGGATGTTAAAGGAAAATCTAAATATGGCATTAACTCTCGTAAGGACATGGAAGAAATGAATATTATGCATGAATTACATCCTCAGAGTAGAGGAAATAAATTATATCTACCAGATGCACCTCACACCTTATCAAAAGCAGAAAAGCAAATTTTTTGCACAAAGCTTGCTAACTTGAGATTACCCGATGGTTATGGATCTAATGCAACAATTATTATTAGTTGTGTTGAAAGGGCTCTACCTAAAGGACCAAGGAATTCCATTTTTAAATTGAGTTCATTTTTCAAGGAAATATGTCAAGGAATTGTAGATAGAAATAAGGTTGAACAATTAGAGGACATTTTTGAAACTTTATGCATCTTGGAAAGGTACTTCCCGCCTTCCTTTTTTGATATAATGGTTCATTTAACAATCCATATTGGGAGAGAAGTTCGTCTATGTAGACCAGTACAATATTGTTGGATGTACCCATTTGACAGATATATGAAAGTGTTGAAAGGGTATGTTATGAATCGTACACGGCCTAAAGGGTGCATAGCCAAACGATATATTGATGAAGAAAATGTGAAGTTTTGTAGCAAATACGTAACACAAGTATCTAAAATAAGTTCTAAGCTTGTACGCAATGAAGAATACAAGACTAATTTTCTAGTTGCAAGGCGTACAATTTCTAAATGGAAGGCAATTATACTATCCAATGAGATGTTGAAAGTTGCTGATCGCTACGTGTTACAGAATAGTACAGAAGTTTAATCATACATAGAGTACGTTTATTAAATATCGAGTTCAATAATTTTAAATAGTTAACCATATTTTTTGATATATTGTATTCACCTTAGGATGCATATGGATGAATTAAAGAGTTTTAACAAACGACTGGAAAGAAATGAGACTCTATTGAATAAGAAGCACATTGATGCTTTTGCTGCCTGGTTGGATGATAAGGTTGGAATACACATCATCGAATAAATGTCTCAAAGTTGTGCTATATATTCTTTTATTTCTAACATTTTTAACATAATTGCATATTCAAATTCAGCTATTGACGGACAAAGTTTCGAACAATTTGAAGTGGCTTGCACATGATCCTAGATATCAATCCATGTCATATTCTAGTTTTGTTATAAATGGTCTTCGATTTCACACTAAAGATGCAGAAACATCTCGCCAAAATAGTGGTGTTTTAGTTGAAGCAATGACCATATGTAGATCTAGTGCAAAAGATAATGCACAAATAGTTGGGCAAGTTCTTTATTCTGAAGTTTTGCGTGACGTTATAATGCTTGACTATAATACGTTTTATGTTCCAATATTCAAGTGTGATTGGGTAAATATTGTAAACGGAATAAAAAAGGAAAATGGATTCAGTTTGGTTAACCTTAACGAGGGACACCGACAATTTGAAAATGATCCGTTCATTTTGGCAACATAGGCGAAACAAGTATTTTATTCTAGGGAAGATGAAACATCTATTTAGTATGTGGATTTGCAAGCGCTACAAAGAGACTTTGATGCATCAAATTTGGAAGAAGATACAGTCTATGAGGTAACAATTCCACTAGATATATCACAGCCAATTACAGACAACCATGATGAAGATGACAATTATGCAAGAATAGATGTTGAAGGCGTACTGTGATACGTAAAGTAGTTTGGTAACTCCCTTTTTTGTAGACAACATACTTTTTACATAATGATCAATTTTTCTAGAATATTTTGCATTCGTTGGCCAGTAATCTTAACTATATATAACTTGCCTCCCTCAATTTGCATGTCAAAGGAAAGTTTGAAGTTGAGTTTATTGATCCCAAGACCGAAATAGCCAGGTAATGACATAGATGTTTGTTTGGCACCACTTGTGGACGACTTAATGTTGTTATGGAATGATGGGGTTGATATGTAAGATGCTTTTACAAAGTCTACATTTAACTTAAAAGCTCTTTTGATGTGGACAATACATGATTTTCCTGCATTTGGAAATATATCTCGGTGGCCCGTTAAAGGAAAAATTGCATGCCCTATTTGTCATGAAAGTACATGTTCACTATGGTTGAAGCATGGTAGGAAGTTTGCGTACATGGGACATAGAAAATTCCTCGCATTTGATCATTCGTTTCGCATGAAAAGGAGCTGGTTTAATGGACATATTGAACATGGTATTAGGCCACAGATAAAAAACTATGAAGAAGATTTTATTGAAGTTGATAAAATTACAAACGACTAAGGAAAAAGTGGGAAATGGAAGAGGAAGAAGAATACAGCTCAATCTAATGTAACGTGGAAGAAGAGGTGAATATTTTTCAATCTACCATATTGGAAGGTAATTGTTGTGATATTTCCTTCATATTTATTCCAATACTTATAATTGCGTTTAGTTTTTATGACTCAATTGGCGTTTGATTTGCAGACTTTACTTGTACGTCATAATTTGGATGTGATGCATATGGAGAAGAATATTTGTGAAAGCATTATCAGTACACTTTTGGATGTTAAAGGAAAATCTAAATATGGCATTAACTCTCGTAAGGACATGGAAGAAATGAATATTATGCATGAATTACATCCTCAGAGTAGAGAAAATAAATTATATCTACCAGATGCACCTCACACCTTATCAAAAGCAGAAAAGCAAATTTTTTGCACAAAGCTTGCTAACTTGAGATTACCCGATGGTTATGGATCTAATGCAACAATTATTATTAGTTGTGTTGAAAGGGCTCTACCTAAAGGACCAAGGAATTCCATTTTTAAATTGAGTTCATTTTTCAAGGAAATATGTCAAGGAATTGTAGATAGAAATAAGGTTGAACAATTAGAGGACATTTTTGAAACTTTATGCATCTTGGAAAGGTACTTCCCGCCTTCCTTTTTTGATATAATGGTTCATTTAACAATCCATATTGGGAGAGAAGTTCGTCTATGTAGACCAGTACAATATTGTTGGATGTACCCATTTGACAGATATATGAAAGTGTTGAAAGGGTATGTTATGAATCGTACACAGCCTAAAGGGTGCATAGCTAAACGATATATTGATGAAGAAAATGTGAAGTTTTGTAGCAAATACGTAACACAAGTATCTAAAATAAGTTCTAAGCTTGTACGCAATGAAGAATACAAGACTAATTTTCTAGTTGCAAGGCGTACAATTTCTAAATGGAAGGCAATTATACTATCCAATGAGATGTTGAAAGTTGCTCATCGCTACATGTTACAGAATAGTACAGACGTTCAACCATACATAGAGTACGGCTATTGACGGACAAAGTTTCGAACAATTTGAAGTGGCTTGCACATGATCCTAGATATCAATCCATGTCATATTCTAGTTTTGTTATAAATGGTCTTCGATTTCACACTAAAGATGCAGAAACATCTCGCCAAAATAGTGGTGTTTTAGTTGAAGCAATGACCATATGTAGATCTAGTGCAAAAGATAATGCACAAATAGTTGGGCAAGTTCTTTATTATGAAGTTTTGCGTGATGTTATAATGCTTGACTATAATACGTTTTATGTTCCAATATTCAAGTGTGATTGGGTAAATATTGTAAACGGAATAAAAAAAGAAAATGGATTCACTTTGGTTAACCTTAACGAGGGACACCGACAATTTGAAAATGATCCGTTCATTTTGGCAACATAGGCGAAACAAGTATTTTATTCTAGGGAAAATGAAACATCTATTTAGTATGTGGATTTGCAAGCGCTACAAAGAGACTTTGATGCATCAAATTTGGAAGAAGATACAGTCTATGAGGTAACAATTCCACTAGATATATCACAGCCAATTACAGACAACCATGATGAAGATGACAATTATGCAAGAATAGATGTTGAAGGCGTACTGTGATACGTAAAGTAGTTTGGTAACTCCCTTTTTTGTAGACAACATACTTTTTACATAATGATCAATTTTTCTAGAATATTTTGACATTTGATTTATCTATCCATTCATATTGCGATGAAATGTTGAATAACATCTATTTGTCTTGATGTTGTGGGTTTTTATTCTAGCTCTAGAGAATCGTTTCAATCCGAAATACATTTTGTACGATGGACAATGCTCGGGTAATTGTATTTTCTTATAATACATAAGATATATGCTAAGTTTTGAAAATAATTACACTTAACTTATGTTTCCATGTTGTATTCTCAAAGCCAACTAAACGAACTTCGAAGAGTTCTAAAAGAAGAAGAGCTTCAATTGCTAATGCAATTCGGGAGACCAGTAAGCGACTAAACAATTCTAATGAACAAGACAATATTATAACTAGTCCAACTAATGATGAGTAAACCATGTTGCCAACAACTGCAAATGCTCCGAAAAAGAAAAGAGGCCCAACACAAGTAAAAATGATTCCTGAACATAATTATCAGAAGATAAATCTAGAATTCAATGAATATAGCCAAGTTGTTGGGCAGAACTCGAAAAAATATTCTAGCATAGTTGGGGCCATGGTACGAGAACATGTGTCTTTTGTAATTAAAGATTGGACTTCAGCGAATGAAAAGACTAAAATGGAGCTCTAGACTTTCATACAGGTTCATATTTATTCCAATACTTATAATTGCGTTTAGTTTTTATGACTCAATTGGCGTTTGATTTGCAGACTTTACTTGTACGTCATAATTTGGATGTGATGCATATGGAGAAGATATTCTAGCATAGTTGGGGCCATGGTACGAGAACATGTGTCTTTTGTAATTAAAGATTGGACTTCAGCGAATGAAAAGACTAAAATGGAGCTCTAGACTTTCATACAGGTAACATTTCGTAACTACCTTTTAAGATTATTACGTTGTATTTATTTCTTTCTTAATGATATCATTTTCTAAAGTCTTAAATTCATGCTTGTACACAAATACAGCAAAGGTTCAATATCAATAATTGTCATCAAAGAATGACATTTCAATGTATGGGAAAGTACTGGAGGACATTCAAATCAAGATTGAGAAAACAAATTAGAACTCAAGTTGAATCATATGTGAATAGAGCACGCACTATTGCCCTTCTAAAATAAATTATATCTACCAGATGCACCTCACACCTTATCAAAAGCAGAAAAGCAAATTTTTTGCACAAAGCTTGCTAACTTGAGATTACCCGATGGTTATGGATCTAATGCAACAATTATTATTAGTTGTGTTGAAAGGGCTCTACCTAAAGGACCAAGGAATTCCATTTTTAAATTGAGTTCATTTTTCAAGGAAATATGTCAAGGAATTGTAGATAGAAAAAAATTTGGGTTAAATTTGTTGAGGATACTCTTTCTGCTGATTTTCATGTAAGTATATTTGCATGTAAAGCTTGACCCTTATTTTAATTATTGTTGTTTTATACTTCGTTCTTTTTTCAATGGGAGAAAAGTTCCAGGTTCAGCAACATGCGAACTAATCAGAAGCTTTTCCATACTATGGGTAGAAAGGATTATTCACGTGTAGCTTATGAAATGGTACTTCTTATGAACATATCATGTCTTTTTACTTGAATTGTCCAATTTCAATGGACCAGTACAATATTGTTGGATGTACCCATTTGACAGATATATGAAAGTGTTGAAAGGGTATGTTATGAATCGTACACAGCCTAAAGGGTGCATAGCTAAACGATATATTGATGAAGAAAATGTGAAGTTTTGTAGCAAATACGTAACACAAGTATCTAAAATAAGTTCTAAGCTTGTACGCAATGAAGAATACAAGACTAATTTTCTAGTTGCAAGGCGTACAATTTCTAAATGGAAGGCAATTATACTATCCAATGAGATGTTGAAAGTTGCTGATCGCTACGTGTTACAGAATAGTACAGAAGTTTAATCATACATAGAGTACGTTTATTAAATATCGAGTTCAATAATTTTAAATAGTTAACCATATTTTTTGATATATTGTATTCACCTTAGGATGCATATGGATGAATTAAAGAGTTTTAACAAACGACTGGAAAGAAATGAGACTCTATTGAATAAGAAGCACATTGATGCTTTTGCTGCCTGGTTGGATGATAAGGTTGGAATACACATCATCGAATAAATGTCTCAAAGTTGTGCTATATATTCTTTTATTTCTAACATTTTTAACATAATAGCATATTCAAATTCAGCTATTGACAGACAAAGTTTCGAACAATTTGAAGTGGCTTGCACATGATCCTAGATATCAATCCATGTCATATTCTAGTTTTGTTATAAATGGTCTTCGATTTCACACTAAAGATGCAGAAACATCTCGCCAAAATAGTGGTGTTTTAGTTGAAGCAATGACCATATGTAGATCTAGTGCAAAAGATAATGCACAAATAGTTGGGCAAGTTCTTTATTATGAAGTTTTGCGTGATGTTATAATGCTTGACTATAATACGTTTTATGTTCCAATATTCAAGTGTGATTGGGTAAATATTGTAAACGGAATAAAAAAAGAAAATGGATTCACTTTGGTTAACCTTAACGAGGGACACCGACAATTTGAAAATGATCCGTTCATTTTGGCAACATAGGCGAAACAAGTATTTTATTCTAGGGAAAATGAAACATCTATTTAGTATGTGGATTTGCAAGCGCTACAAAGAGACTTTGATGCATCAAATTTGGAAGAAGATACAGTCTATGAGGTAACTATTCCACTAGATATATCACAGCCAATTACAGACAACCATGATGAAGATGACAATTATGCAAGAATAGATGTTGAAGGCGTACTGTGATACGTAAAGTAGTTTGGTAACTCCATTTTCTGTAGACAACATACTTTTTACATAATGATCAATTTTTCTAGAATATTTTGACATTTGATTTATCTATCCATTCATATTGCGATGAAATGTTGAATAACATCTATTTGTCTTGATGTTGTGGGTTTTTATTCTAGCTCTAGAGAATCATTTCAATCCGAAATACATTTTGTACAATGGACAATGCTCGGGTAATTGTATTTTCTTATAATACATAAGATATATGCTAAGTTTTGAAAATAATTACACTTAACTTATGTTTCCATGTTGTATTCTCAAAGCCAACTAAACGAACTTCGAAGAGTTCTAAAAGAAGAAGAGCTTCACTTGCTAATGCAATTCGAGAGACCAGTAAGCGACTAAACAATTCTAATGAACAAGACAATATTATAACTAGTCCAACTAATGATGAGTAAACCATGTTGCCAACAACTGCAAATGCTCCGAAAAAGAAAAGAGGCCCAACACAAGTAAAAATGATTCCTGAACATAATTATCAGAAGATAAATCTAGAATTCAATGAATATAGCCAAGTTGTTGGGCAGAACTCGAAAAAAAATTCTAGCATAGTTGGGGCCATGGTACGAGAACATGTGCCTTTTGTAATTAAAGATTGGACTTCAGCGAATGAAAAGACTAAAATGGAGCTCTAGACTTTCATACAGGTAACATTTCGTAACTACCTTTTAAGATTATTACGTTGTATTTATTTATTTCTTAATGATATCATTTTCTAAAGTCTTAAATTCATACTTGTACACAAATACAGCAAAGGTTCAATATCAATAATTGTCATCAAAGAATGACATTTCAATGTATGGGAAAGTACTGGAGGACATTCAAATCAAGATTGAGAAAACAAATTAGAACTCAAGTTGAATCATATGTGAATAGAGCACGCACTATTGCCCTTCTTAGACCAAAGAATGTCAACTCTAAAGAAGTGTGGGTTAAATTTGTTGAGGATACTCTTTCTGCTGATTTTCATGTAAGTATATTTGCATGTAAAGCTTGACCCTTATTTTAATTATTGTTGTTTTATACTTCGTTCTTTTTTCAATAGGAGAAAAGTTCCAGGTTCAGCAACATGCGAACTAATCAGAAGCTTTTCCATACTATGGGTGGAAAGGATTATTCACGTGTAGCTTATGAAATGGTACTTCTTATGAACATATCATGTCTTTTTACTTGAATTGTCCAATTTCAATATATGTTATTACTACATTTGTACTGCAGAAAAAAAATCCACATTTAAAAGGGTTAAGAACAAAAGTATGGAAATATGGACATCTCAGAAAAGATGGAAAACCAATTAATGAAGCAGTTGCCGAAACTTTGATATCACTTGCTAGTATTTGATTTGAGTTCCATAAGTATAGAAAAGGATTGAAGATTGTGCCACATCAATTTTCAATACGCCTGCCGAAGATTCCATCCGTGATGATGCTATCGCTCGAGTTTTAGGTTCTGAACGTCATGGGGGAGTTAGGGGACTCGAATTTGGAGTTGTTTCATTAAAAGTGGATGGAGAAATACAAAGTAGTGGGAGAGTTAGAGAACTTGAAAGCCAATTACAGATTCAAGCACAAAGGGGAGGGGCATTAGAAGAAAAAATGGAAGCATTTATCAGGTTTTCTCAGCAGGTTATAAGTTACTTTTTATACATTTTATGATTGTATAGCTTTATATAGCCAATTACATGAATAATAACTTTTGTAATTTTTGTATCATTATACAGAATGTGGAGGATAGGAATTCAAATGCTTTTACTCAGGTTTCTGTTTCTTATATTATTAAATGTTTATTGAATATATATTCAGTTTGTAGTATTCTAATTTTAAAGAGAATACTTTCTGTTTATTATGAAATTTTAGTCACACCAAGGAAGTGATGTCCAAGGAAGTACTATCTCCAAGACAAATGCAAGATGTCAACTGTAGCATTGGTACATGTTTGAGGAGGAAGAAGTTATAGCAGAAGGGAAGATTGTCACAACAGACCCAAGTGCAAAGGTGCATCACTTGCCACTCGGTCGAGACTATTTGATTTATTGTTCAACAGACATCGAATCTTGAAAATGTCTCTAAAAGAAAAGGTCATCAATGCATTTAAACTGTCTGATTCACAAATCAGACCTTGTCATACG
>NW_019265581.1:0-329 GCF_002742605.1 Olea europaea var. sylvestris
TGTGATTTGTTGATTCACATCGATAAAACCAGTTGTGTGCCACATACATGGCACGAATCCCGAGCTTCCTCTTACCGATAGGCATCAATCCAAGTCGCTGAGGGACCTAACTAAGAGTTCCCCTCTGGACCTGAGAGAAGAGAAGGTTCGCGAAACGATCTCCTACACAGATTCTCAATCAATATGCATTGAATGAAAGAATTGGTCCATTCCCTGGATAAGCCAAAGGTTCCGTTCACGGATCAAGTCATTTCATATATGATATTTCTGATTCCCGATGAACCGCATACGATCTCAATGAAGGCTAGGAAAAGGAGGGGGACAATAGC
>NW_019265581.1:9667-9875 GCF_002742605.1 Olea europaea var. sylvestris
AGTTCCAAACCATATTTGAGAGGCTAGTAAATAGAAAATAAAGTCGAAGGCGTTTCCAATGATGAACTTCAGAAAGAATCGGAGCATCCTAGGAAGAATAGAAGATCTACGTGACCCAATTTTCCTGTGATTTGTTGATTCACATCGATAAAACCAGTTGTGTGCCACATACATGGCACGAATCCCGAGCTTCCTCTTACCGATAGGC
>NW_019265582.1:0-9875 GCF_002742605.1 Olea europaea var. sylvestris
ATTCGATTGGAATCGAGCAAATGAAAAGTGGATTTTGATTTCATGATAACTTCGGGTTTGATAATTTTCAGCAAATTGCTAGTTTAATTCGGTTGGAATCGGGCCAACGAAAAGTGGCTTTCGATTTCATGATAACTTTAGGTTTGATCGTTTTCAAAAAATTACGGGTCTAATTAGGTTGGAATCGAGCCAATGAAAGGTGATTTTCAATTTCATGATAACTTTGGGTTTGATCATTTTCGGCTAATTGCTAGTCCAATTCGATTGGAATCGGGCCAATGAAAAGATATTTTTGATTTCATGATAACTTCGGGTTTGTTCGTTTTTGGAGAAATGCTAGTCTAATTCGATTGGAATCGAGCCAATGAAAACTGGTTTTTGACTTCATGATAACTTCGGGTTTGCTCTTTTTGGCGAATTGCTAGTCTAATTCGATTGGAATCGAGCCAACGAAAAGAAATTTTCGATTTCATGAAAACTTCAGGTTTGATCATTTTCGGTGAATTGCTAGTCTAATTCGAGTGGAATCGAGCTAATGAAAAGTGGTTATGATTTCATGATAACTTCGAGTTTGTTTATTTTTGGCGAATTGCTAGTCTTATTCGATTAGAATCGAGCCAACGAAAAGTTGCTTTTGATTTCATGATAACATCGGGTTTGTTCGTCTTTGGCAAATTACTAGTCCAATTCGATTGGAATCGAGCCAACGAAAAGTGGTTTTTGATTTCATGATAATGTCGGGTTCATTCATTTTTAGGGAATTGCTAGTCTAACTCGATTGGAATCGAGCCGATGAAAAGTGGTTTTTTATTTCATGATAACTTCGACTTTGATCATTTTCGACGAATTGCTAGTCTAATTGGATTGGAATCGAGACAATGAAAAGTGGTTTTGATTTCATGATAACTTCGGGTTTTTTGTTTTTGGCGATTTGCTAGTCTAATTCGATTAGAATTGAGCCAATGAAAAGTGGCTTTCGATTTCATGTTAACATCGGGTTTATTCGTCTTTGGGAAATTGCTAGTCTAATTCGATTGGAATCGAACCAATGAAAAGTGGTTTTTGATTTCATGATACCATCGGGTTTGTTTGTCTTTTGCAAATTTCTAGTTCAATTGGATTGGAAGCTAGCCAATGAAAAGTGGTTTTTGATTTCATGATACTATCGAGTTTGTTCGTCTTTTGCAAATTGCTAGTTCAATTGGATAGGAATCGAGCCAATGAAAATTGGTTTTTGATTTCATGATACTATCGGGTTTGTTCGTCTTTGGCAAATTGATAGTCTAATTCGGTTGGAATCGAGCCAATGTAAAGTAGTTTTCAATTTCATGATAACCTCAGGTTTGATCATTTTCAGCAAATTGCTAGTCCAATTCGAATGGAATCGAGCCAATGAAAATTTGTTTTTGATTTCCTGATAACTTCGGGTTTGTTCCTTTTTGGAGAAATGCTAGTCTAATTCGATTGGAATCGGGACAATGAAAAGTGGTTTTTGATTACATGATAACTTCAGGTTTGTTCTTTTTCGTGGATTGCTAGTCCAACTCGATTGGAATCGAGCCAATGAGAAATGGTTTTTGATTTCATGAAAACCTCGGGTTTGATCGTTTTCGGTGAATTACTAGTCTAATTCGATTGGAATCGAGCCAATAAAAAGTTGTTTTGATTTCATGATAAATTCGGCTTTGATCACTTTCGGCAAATTGCTAGTCCAATTCGATTGGAATCGAGCCAATGAAAAATGGTTTTTAATTTCATGATAACTTCGGGTTTGATCATTTTGGACGAATTGCTAGTCCAATTCGATTGGAATCGAGCCAATAAAAAGTGGTCTTCGATTTTATGATAACTTCGGGTTTGATCGTTTTGGAAAAATTGCTAGTCTAATTCGCTTGGAATAGAGCCAATAAAAAGTGGTTTTTGATTTAATGATAACTTCGAGTTTGATCATTTTCGACGAATTGCCAGTCTAATTCGATTGGAATCGAGCCAATGAAAGGTGGTTTTTTATTTCATGATAACTTCGGTTTTGTTCATTTTCGGCTAATTGCTAGCCTAATTCGATTGGAATCGAGCAAATGAAAAGTGGATTTTGATTTCATGATAACTTCGGGTTTGATAATTTTTGGCGAATTGCTAGTCTAATTCTATTGGAATCGGGCCAATGAAAAGTGGCTTTCGATTTCATGATAACTTCAGGTTTGATCGTTTTCGAAAATTTACGGGTCTAATTAGGTTGGAATCGAGCCAATGAAAGGTGATTTTCAATTTCATGATAACTTTGGGTTTGATCATTTTCGGCTAATTGCTAGTCCAATTCGATTAGAATCGGGCCAATGAAAAGATATTTTTGATTTCATGATAACTTCGGGTTTGTTCGTTTTTTGAGAAATGCTAGTCTAATTCGATTGGAATCGAGCTAATGAAAAGTGGTTTTTGACGTCATGATAACTTCGAGCATGCTCTTTTTGGCGAATTGCTAGTCTACTTCGATTGGAATCGAGCGAACGAAAAGAAATTTTCGATTTCATGAAAACTTCGGGTTTGATCATTTTCGGTGAATTGCTAGTCTAATTCGATTGGAATCGAGCTAATGAAAAGTGGTTATGATTTCATGATAACTTCGGGTTTGTTTATTTTTGGCGAATTGCTAGTCTTATTCGATTAGAATCGAGCCAACGAAAAGTCGCTTTTGATTTCATGATAACATCAGGTTTGTTCGTCTTTGGCAAATTGCTAGTCCAATTCGATTGGAATCGAGCCATTGAAAAGTGGTTTTTCATTTCATGATAACGTCGGGTTCGTTCATTTTTAGGGAATTGCTAGTCTAATTCAATTGGAATCGAGCCGATGAAAAGTGGTTTTTTATTTCATGATAACTTCGATTTTGATCTTTTTCAGTAAATTGCTAATCCAATTCGATTGGAATTGAGCTAATGAAAAGTGGTTTTTGATTTCATGATAACTTCGGCTTTGATCATTTTCGGTGAATTGCTAGTCTAATTCGACTGGAATCGAGCCAATAAAAAGTGGCTTTCGATTTCATGATAACTTCGGGTTTGATCGTTTTCGGTGAATTGCTAGTCTAATTCGACTGGAATCGAGCCAATAAAGAGTGGCTTTCGATTTCATGATAACTTCGGGTTTGATCGTTTTCGAAAAATTGCTAGTCTAATTCGGTTGGAATCGAGCCAATAAAGAGTGGTCTTCGATTTCATGATAACTTCAGGATTGATCGTTTTCGAAAAATTGCTAGTCTAATTCGGCTGGAATCGAGCCAATAAAGAGTGGTCTTCGATTTCATGATAACTTCAGGATTGATCGTTTTCGAAAAATTGCTAGTCTAATTCGGCTGGAATCGAGCCAATGAAAAGTAGTTTTTGATTTCATGATAACTTTGGGTTTGATCATTTTCGATGAATTGCTAGTCTAATTAGATTGGAATCGAGCCAATGAAAGGTGGTTTTTGATTTCATGATAACTTTAGGCCTGTTCGTTTTCGGCTAATTGCTAGCCTAATTCGATTGGAATCGAGCAAATGAAAAGTGGATTTTGATTTCATGATAACTTCGGGTTTGATAATTTTCGGCGAATTGCTAGTCTAATTCGATTGGAATTGGGCCAATGAAAAGTGGCTTTCGATTTCATGATAACTTTAGGTTTGATGTTTTCGAAAAATTACGGGTCTAATTAGGTTGGAATCGAGCCAATGAAAGGTGATTTTCAATTTCATGATAACTTTGGGTTTGATCATTTTCGGTGAATTGCTAGTCTAATTCGATTGGAATCGAGCTAATGAAAAGTGCTTATGATTTCATGATAACTTCGAGTTTGTTTATTTTTGGCGAATTGCTAGTCTTATTCGATTAGAATCGAGCCAACCAAAGTTGCTTTTGATTTCATGATAACATCGGGTTTGTTCGTCTTTGGAAAATTACTAGTCCAATTCGATTGGAATCGAGCCAATGAAAAGTGGTTTTTGATTTCATGATAATGTCGGGTTCGTTCATTTTTAGGGAATTGCTAGTCTAACTCGATTGGAATCGAGCCGATGAAAAGTGGTTTTTTATTTCATGATAACTTCGACTTTGATCATTTTCGACGAATCGCTAGTCTAAATGGATTGGAATCGAGACAATGAAAAGTGGTTTTGATTTTATGATAACTTCGGGTTTTTTGTTTTTGGTGATTTGCTAGTCTAATTCGATTAGAATTGAGCCAATGAAAAGTGGCTTTAGATTTCATGTTAACATCGGGTTTGTTCGTCTTTGGGAAATTGCTAGTCTAATTCGATTGGAATCGAACCAATGAAAAGTGGTTTTTGATTTCATGATAACATCGGGTTTGTTCGTCTTTTGCAAATTGCTAGTTCAATTGGATTGGAAGCTAGCCAATGAAAAGTGGTTTTTGATTTCATGATACTATCGGGTTTGTTCGTCTTTGGTAAATTGATAGTCTAATTCGGTTGGAATCGAGCCAATGTAAAGTAGTTTTCAATTTCATTATAACCTCGGGTTTGATCATTTTCAGCAAACTGCTAGTCCAATTCGATTGGAATCGAGCCAATGAAAATTTGTTTTTGATTTCCTGATAACTTCGGGTTTGTTCCTTTTTGGAGAAATGCTAGTCTAATTCGATTGGAATCGAGACAATGAAAAGTGGTTTTTGATTACATGATAACTTCGGGTTTGTTCTTTTTCGTGAATTGCTAGTCCAACTCGATTGGAATCGAGCCAATGAAAAGTGGTTTTTGATTTCATGAAAACCTCGGGTTTGATCGTTTTCGGTGAATTACTAGTCTAATTCGATTGGAATCGAGTCAATGAAAAGTTGTTTTGATTTCATGATAACTTCGGGTTTGATCACTTTCGGCAAATTGCTAGTCCAATTCGATTGGAATCGAGCCAAGGAAAAATGGTTTTTAATTTCATGATAACTTCGGGTTTGATCATTTTGGACGAATTGCTAGTCCAATTCGATTGGAATCGAGCCAATAAAAAGTGGATTTCGATTTTATGATAACTTCGGGCTTGATCGTATTCGATAAATTGCTAGTCTAATTCGCTTGGAATAGAGCCAATAAAAAGTGGTTTTCGATTTCATGATAACTTCGAGTTTGATCATTTTCGGCAAATTACTAGTCCAATTCGATTGGAATTGAGCCTACGAAAGGTGGTTTTTGATTTCATGATAACTTCGGTTTTGATCATTTTCGACGAATTGCTAGTCTAATTTGATTGGAATCGAGCCAATGAAAAGTGGTTTTGATTTCATGATAACTTCAGGCTTCTTCGTTTTCGGCTAATAGCTAGCCTAATTCGATTGGAATCGAGCAAATGAAAAGTGGATTTTGATTTCATGATAACTTCAAGTTTGATCATTTTCGACGAATTGCTAGTCTAATTCGATTGGAATCAAGCCATTGAAAAGTGGCTTTCAATTTCATGATAACTTCGGGTTTGATCGTTTTAGAAAAATTGCTAGTCTAATTCGGTTGGAATCGAGCTAATGAAAGGTGATTTTCAATTTCATGTTAACTTTGGGTTTGATCATTTTCTGCTAATTGCTAGTCCAATTCGATTGGAATCGGGCCAATGAAAAGTGGTTTTTGACTTCGTGATAACTTCAGGTTTGTTCTTTTTCGTGAATTGCTAGTCTAACTCAATTCGAATCGAGCCAATGAAAAGTGATTTTTGATTTCATGAAAACCTCGAGTTTGATCATTTTCGGTGAATTACTAGTCTAATTCGATTGGAATCGAGCCAATGAAAAGTTGTTTTGATTTCATGATAACTTCGGGTTTGATCATTTTTGGCAAATTGCTAGTCCAATTCAATTGGAATCGAGCCAATGAAAAGTTGTTTTGATTTCATGATAACTTCGGGTTTGATCATTTTTGGCAAATTGCTAGTCCAATTCAATTGGAATCGAGCCAATGAAAAGTGGTTTTTAATTTCATGATAGCTTCGGGTTTGATCATTTTGGACGAATTGCTAGTCTAATTCGATTGGAATCGAGCCAATAAAAAGTGGCTTTCGATTTCATGATAACTTCGGATTTGATCGTTTTCGAAAAATTGCTAGTCCAATTCGGTTGGAATAGAGCCAATAAAAAGTAGTTTTCGATTACATGATAACTTCGGGTTCGATCATTTTCGGCAAATTACTAGTCGAACTCGATTGGAATTGAGCCGATGAAAGGTGGTTTTTGATTTCATGATAACTTCGGTTTTGATCATTTTCGACGAATTGCTAGTCTAATTCGATTGGAATCGAGCCAATGAAAAGTGGTTTTGATTTCATGATATCTTCGGGTTTGTTTGTTTTTGGCAATTTGCTAGTCTAATTCGATTAGAATTGAGCCAATGAAAAGTGGCTTTCGATTCCATGATAACATCGGGTTTATTCGTCTTTGGGAAATTGCTAGTCTAATTAGATTGGAATCGAACCAATGAAATGTGGTTTTTGATTTCATGACAATAACGGGTTTGTTCGTCTTTTGCAAATTGCTAGTTCAATTGGATTGGAATTGAGCCATTGAAAAGTGGTTTTTGATTTCATGATAACATCGGGTTTGTTCGTCTTTGGCAAATTGATAGTCTAATTCGGTTGGAATCGAGCTATTGTAAAGTGGTTTTCAATTTCATGATAACTTCGGGTTTGTTCATTTTCGGCAAATTGCTAGTCCAATTCGATTGGAATCGAGCCAATGAAAATCTGTTTTTGATTTCCTGATAACTTCGGGTTTGTTCCTTTTTGGAGAAATGCTAGTCTAATTCGATTGGAATCGAGACAATGAAAAGTGGTTTTTGATTACATGATAACTTCGGGTTTGTTCTTTTTCGTGAATTGCTAGTCTAACTCAATTGGAACCGAGCCAATGAAAAGTGGTTTTTGATTTCATGAAAAATTTGGGTTTGATCGTTTTCGGTGAATTACTAGTCTAATTCGATTGTAATCGAGCCAGTGAAAAGTTGTTTTGATTTCATGATAACTTCGGGTTTGATCATTTCCGACAAATTGCTAGTCAAATTCGATCGGAATCGAGACAATGAAAAGTGGTTTTTTATTTCATGATAACTTCGGGTTTGATCATTTTCGGTGAATAGCTATTCTAATTCGATTGGAATCGAGCCAATAAAAAGTGGCTTTCGATTTCATGATAACTTTGGGTTTGATCATTTTCGATAAATTGCGAGTCTAATTCGGTTGTAATAGAGCCAATAAAAAGTGGTTTTCGATTTCATGATAACTTCGGGTTTGATCATTTTCGACAAATTGCTAGTCCAATTCGATTGAATTGAGCCGATGAAAAGTGGTTTTTGATTTCATGAAAACTTCGGTTTTGATCATTTTCGACGAATTGCTAGTCTAATTCGATTGGAATCGAGCCAATGAAAAGTGGTTTTGATTTAACGATAACTTCGGGTTTGTTTGTTTTGGCGATTTACTAGTCCAATTCGATTAGAATTGAGCCAATGAAAAGTGGCTTTCGATTTCATGATAACATCGGGTTTATTCGTCTTTGGGAAATTGCTAGTCTAATTAGATTGGAATCGAACCAACGAAATGTTGTTTTTGATTTCATGATAACATCAGGTTTGTTCCCTTTTGCAAATTGCTAGTTCAATTGGATTGGAATCGAGCCATTGAAAAGTGGTTTTTGATTTCATGATAACATCGGGTTTGTTCGTCTTTGGCAAATTGATAGTCTAATTTAGTTGGAATCGAGCTAATGTAAAGTGGTTTTCAATTTCATGATAACTTCGGGTTTGTTCATTTTCAGCAAATTGCTAGTCCAATTCGATTGGAATTGAGCCAATGAAAATTTGTTTTCGATTTCCTGATAACTTCGGGTTTGTTTCTTTTTGGAGAAATGCTAGTATAATTCGATTGGAATCGAGACAATGAAAAGTGGTTTTTGATTACATGATAACTTCGGGTTTGTTCTTTTTCGTGAATTACTATTCTAACTCGATTGGAATCGAGCCAATGAAAAGTGGTTTTTGATTTCATGAAAACTTTGGGTTTGATCATTTTCGGTGAATTACTAGTTTAATTTGATTGGAATAGAGCCAATGAAAAGTGGTTTTTGATTTCATGATAACTTTGAATTTGTTTGTTTTGGCTAATTGCTAGTCTAATTTGATTGGAATCGAGCCAATGAAAGGTCGCTTTTGATTTCATGATAACTTCGGGTTTGAACATTTTCGGCGAATTGCTAGTCTAATTCAATTGGAATCAAGCCATTGAAAAGCGGCTTTCGATTTCATGATAACTTCAGGTTTGATCGTTTTCGAAAAATTACTGGTCTAATTCGGTTGGAATTGCACCAATGAAAAGTGGTTTTCGATTTCATGATAACTTCGGGTTTGGTCATTTTCAGCAAATTGCTAGTCCAATTCGATTGGAATCGAGCCAATGAAAAGTGATTTTTGATTTCATGATAACTTCGGGTTTGTTCGTCTTTGGAGAAATGCTAGTCTAATTCGATTAGAATCGAGCCAATGAAAAGTGGTTTTTGATTCCATGATAACTTCGGGTTTGTTCTTTTTGGCAAATTGCTAGTCTAATTTGATTGGAATCGAGTCAATAAAAAGTGGTTTTTGATTTCATGAAAACTTCGGGTTTGATCATTTTCGGTGAATTGCTAGTCTAATTCGATTGGAATCGAGCCAATGAAAAGTTGTTTTGATTTCATGATAACTTCGATTTTGTTCGTTTTTGGAGAATTGCTAGTCTTATTCGATTAGAACCGAGCCAACGAAAAGTGGTTTCCGATTTCATGATAACATCAGGTTTGTTCATCTTTAGCAAATTGCTAGTCTAATTCGATTGGAATCGAGCTAATGAAAAGTGGTTTTAGATTTCAAGATAACATCGGGTTTGTTCATTTTTGGTGAATTACCAGCCTAATTCGATTGGAATCGAGCCAATGAATAGTGAATTTGATTTAATGATAACTTAGATTTTGATCAATTTCTGCGAATTGCCAGTCTAATTCGATTGGAATGGAGCCAATGAAACGTGGCTTTCGATTTCATGATAAATTCAGGTTTGACCGTTTTCGAAAAATTACTGGTCTAATTCGGTCGGAATTGCACCAATGAAAAGTGGTTTTCGATTTCATGATAACTTGGGGTTTGTTCATTTTCGGCAAATTGCTAGTCCAATTCGATTGGAATCGAGCCAATAAAAATTTGTTTTTGATTTCCTGATAACTTCGGGTTTGTTTCTTTTTGGAGAAATGCTAGTCTAATTCGATTGGAATCGAGACAATGAAAAGTGCTTTTAGATTACATGATAACTTCGGGTTTGTTCTTTTTCGTAAATTGCTAGTCTAACTCAATTGGAATCGAGCCAATGAAAAGTGGTTTTTGGTTTCATGAAAACTTTGGGTTTGATCATTTTCGGTGAATTACTAGTCTAATTCGATTGGAATCGAGCCAATGAAAAGTTGTTTTGATTTCATGATAACTTCGGGTTTGATCATTTCCGACAAATTGCTAGTCCAATTCGATCGGAATCAAGCCAATGAAAAGTGGTTTTTTATTTCATGATAACTTCGGGTTTGTTCCTTTTTGGCGAAATGCTAGTCTAATTTGATTAGAATCGAGACAATGAAAAGGGGTTTTTGACTACATGATAGCTTCGGGTTTGATCATTTTCGAAAAATTACAGGTCTAATTCGGTTGGAATTGCACCAATGAAAAGTGGTTTTCGATTTCATGATAATTTCGAGTTTGTTCATTTTCGGCAAATTGCTAGTCCAATTCTATTGGAATCGAGCCAATGAAAATTTGTTTTTGATTTCCTGATAACTTCGGGTTTGTTTCTTTTTGGAGAAATGCTAGTCTAATTCGATTGGAATCGAGA
>NW_019265583.1:0-322 GCF_002742605.1 Olea europaea var. sylvestris
CTTGAAAACAAATTTCGCTCGTTTTGCTTGCCATTGACTCTCTAATTAAAACAATAAAAATAAAATTATACAGTTCTCTAGCACGAAATCAATTCTGGAAAGGCATGATATCGAACAGAAGCATCGGGAATTCAAAACCCATTTCACATAATTTTCATAAATTAAAACATATGATCTAAAACACGGAAAAAAATCGAATAAATTGGATATCAAATGTCATCAGAATAATTTGTAAAACGAAAATTCAACGAATCAAGAAATATGAACTGGTACCGTTTTGACATGGCGTTTGCAGATATCAGAAAGCAAATTTGCGAAAGAT
>NW_019265583.1:9091-9875 GCF_002742605.1 Olea europaea var. sylvestris
ACTTGTTTTTCTAACCCTATTATTATTTTATATTATTGTTGAATTATGTTTACGTCTAATTGATTATATTATTATGCTAATTGATAAATTTATCTACACACAAATCACTCAATTTTCCCCAACAGTTAGAAGGCATCAATCATCCAAGTCAAGGAAATACATCATGATTTACTTAACCTTGTTAAAAATAATATTATTAGGCCAATGGAAACCCTAACATTTGACCGAAACCATCTTTCAAAATCCTATCGAAGCTAACTAAAGTTGAAATGTGATAGGAAATATGTTTACTAAAACCAGAGCAAGGCGCCATTTTTTATTTATTATTTACATCCGGATCCCCGAGTCCCTCAATTTCAGTTCCCCAATGAAGAGAACGTGAAGTCCTGATCAAAGCCTATACCTCTTTCTGTAGCCCTATACCAATTCCATGTACTAAAGAATATGGCAACCACGTCCAGAAGTTCACAGAAAAGGAAACATGTATCAAAGAAGGCAACCCATTAACATTTGAATGGCTTCAATTTCTAATTTGTCGAAACTGGGTGCAGGCATAGTTGTTATGGAGAGAAAAAAACAAGGTTCAGATAATTTGATAGCCTAGAAATCCACATCATAAGATAAAATAACTCAGATGATATTTTCTTCGTATTTCTTTTACTTTATTTCTTCCTTTACGTACCAAGAATTGAATTGAATGTTCTTCTTTTTTCTTTCATCCACAGCTAATTCTTTGCCAGCCCCATATTTTGTTCAATCTTGAAAACAAATTTCGCTCGTTTTG